>NC_133331.1:44904658-45153597 GCF_042186555.1 Aquarana catesbeiana
AAATTACCGCCACTGTGCCATCAAACGTAGCCACTGTGCCATCAAGTGCAGCCACTGTGCCCATAAATTGCCGCCACTGTGCCCATTAAACGCAGCCACTGTGCCATCAAGCACGGCCACTGTACCCATTAAACGCAGCCACTGTGCCATCAAACGCAGCCACTGTGCCATCAAACGCAGCCACTGTACCCATAAATTGCCGCCACTGTGCCCATTAAACGCAGCCACTGTGCCAATAAATTACCGCCACTGTGCCATCAAACGCAGCCACTGTGCCATCAAGTGCCGCCACTGTGCCCATAAATTGCCGCCACTGTGCCCATTAAACGCAGCCACTGTGCCATCAAACGCAGCCACTGTACCCATAAATTGCCGCCACTGTGCCCATTAAATGCAGCCACTGTGCCCATAAATTACCGCCACTGTACCATCAAAAGCAGCCACTGTACCCATAAGTTGCCGCCACTGTGCCCATTAAACGCAGCCACTGTGCCAATAAATTACCGCCACTGTGCCATCAAACGCAGCCACTGTGCCATCAAGTGCAACCACTGTGCCCATAAATTGCCGCCACTGTGCCCATTAAACGCAGCCACTGTGCCATCAAGCGCAGCCACTGTACCCATTAAACGCAGCCACTGTACCCATAAATTGCCGCCACTGTGCCCATTAAACGCAGCCACTGTGCCCATAAATTACCGCCACTGTACCATCAAACGCAGCCACTGTACCCATCAATTGCAGCCACTGTGCTCATCAAACGCAGCCACTGTACCCATAAATTGCCGCCACTGTGCCCATTAAACGCAGCCACTGTGCCCATAAATTACCGCCACTGTACCATCAAACGCAGCCACTGTACCCATCAATTGCCGCCACTGTGCCCATCAAACGCAGCCACTGTACCCATAAATTGCCGCCACTGTGCCCATTAAACGCAGCCACTGTGCCCATAAATTACCGCCACTGTACCAAACGCAGCCACTGTACCCATCAATTGCAGCCACTGTGCCCATTAAACGCAGCCACTGTGCCATCAAGCGCAGCCACTGTACCCATAAATTGCCACCACTGTGCCCATTAAACACAGCCACTGTGCCCATTAAACACAGCCACTGTGCCCATAAAACACAGCCAGTGTGCCATCAAACGCAGCCACTGTACCCATCAATTGCAGCCAAATGTGCTTTAAAATGCATTGTTTTCCATTTTATGAACAAGAAAATAATGACGTTATGCTGTTGGGCTGGTATAATAATGCTATGGGGCTGGTATGACATTTTTTCCAGGGCTGGTGTTCATTCCCAGTCCGGCCCTGGTCAGTTAGTGTAGTATGGTGGTCAGTGTAGTGGACAGTATAGTGGTCAGTGTAGTTCTCAGTATAGTATAGTAGTCAGTGTAGTTCTCAGTATAGTATAGTGGTCAGTGTAGTGGACAGTATAGTATAGTGGTCAGTGTAGTGGACAGTATAGTATAGTGGTCAGTGTAGTGGACAGTATAGTATAGTGGTCAGTGTAGTGGACAGTATAGTATAGTGGTCAGTGTAGTGGACAGTATAGTGTAGTGGACAGTGTAGTGTAGTGGACAGTATAGTATAGTTGTCAGTGTAGTGGACAGTACAGTATAGTGGTCAGTGTAGTGGACAGTATAGTGGTCAGTGTAGTGGACAGTATAGTATAGTGGTCAGTGTAGTGGACAGTATAGTATAGTGGTCAGTGTAGTGGACAGTATAGTATAGTGGTCAGTGTAGTGGACAGTGTAGTGGACAGTATAGTATAGTGGTCAGTGTAGTGTACTGTATAGTGTAATGGACAGTGTAGTGTAGTGGACAGTATAGTATAGTGGTCAGTGTAGTTCTCAGTATAGTATAGTGGTCAGTGTGGTGGACAGTATAGTATAGTGGTCAGTGTAGTGGACAGTATAGTGGTCAGTGTAGTGGACAGTATAGTATAGTGGTCAGTGTAGTGGACAGTATAGTATAGTGGTCAGTGTAGTTATTAGTGTAGTGGACAGTATAGTATAGTGGTCAGTGTAGTGTAGTGGACAGTATAGTATAGTGGTCAGTGTAGTGGACAGTATAGTGTAGTGGTCAGTGTAGTGTAGTGGTCAGTGTAGTTCTCAGTAAAGTATAGTGGTCAGTGTAGTGGACAGTATAGTATAGTTTTCAGTGTAGTTCTCAGTATATTATAGTGGACAGTGTAGTGTAGTGGACAGTATAGTGGTCAGTGTAGTTCTCAGTATAGTATAGTGGTCAGTGTAGTGCGCAATGGTCAGTAAAGGAATCAGGTTGGTCAGTGTTGAAATCAAGTAGGTTAGTGTAGTGGTCAGTATAGGAATCAGGTAGGTCAGTACTATTGTATTTGAAGGGACTTGGGGAGTGGTAAAAGTCCACAGGTTAGGGGGCGCAAATTACTTGCCTTGCCCCGGGTGCTGACAACCCACGCTACGCCACTGCTCCTGAGCAGGCAGGTCGGCAGATGAGTGAGGGGAGGTCGGCAGGTGAGTGTGCAGGCAGACCGGTTGGCAGGTGAGCAGAGGTGCTGGCCAGTCAGCGGGGTTGGCAGGTGAGTGAGCACCTGAGCGGGCACTGCAGGTCGGCGGATAAGTAAGGGGGGGGTTAGTAGGTGAGTGTGCGGGCAGGCAGGGCAATTATCGAGTAAGTGGGCAGGCCTGTCGGCATGAGAGTGGAGGTGCTGGCCAGTCAGAGAGCCAGCGGGCGGGGAGCAAAGAGATGACATCATCTCTCACAGTCCGCCCTACATCACTGCAGTTCCGCCCTCACTGTACAGCCGCGGGCAGCAGAGAGATTACATCATCTCTCTGCTGCCTGCCTTCCCTCTGGCAAGTGACAATCTGCATCTTAGCAGGCCTATGACAATCTGCAACATGTGGCAGGTGATGTGGCAAGTGACAATCCGCAACGTGTGGCAGGTGACGTGGCAAGTGACAATCCGCAACGTGTGGCAGGTGACAATCCGCAACGTGTGGCACGTGACAATCCGCAACATGTGGCAGGTGACAATCCGCAACGTGTGGCAGGTGACGTGGCAAGTGACAATCAGCATCCGGTGGCAGGAACTAGGCAAGTGACACGCTCAGGGCTCCCACTGATTCTGCATTATGGTGAGTTGAACCATTTCATTTTATATTACAATGTAATAGTAGAAATAATGCGCTTCAATCATCCTGACACCATAACAACCATGGTGCCGCGATGATGAAAGCGCTAACACCAGCCACTGCCCCGATAACTTTCCCACCAAAAAAACATATTTTCTGCCAGTGCCCCTCCCGAGACTAGGCTCTGGATCCACCCCTGTGGTGAAGCAGCTTGAGACAAGTCACCCTGACCTTACCAACCATGAACAGATCGGTGAAGTGATACCGAGGGGACTAAGGGGGATCAAAGACTAAGTTTAGTTACATTGTTTAAAAAATAAATAGATAATCAGCACAAGGGACGATACTTATATACAGCAGCAACCTTGTACTGGTTGCTGCTGTATATGTTGAAGTCTTCCATCTTCTGCCCTCCACCAATCAGGTCTGTATGGTAGAGTGGTCAGATGGAAGCCACGCCTCAGTAAAAGGCACATGACAACCCGCCTGGAGTTTGCCAAAAGGCCCCTTAAGGACCCTCAGACCATAAGAAACTAAATTCTCTGGTCTGATGATACAAAAATTGAACTCTTTGGCCTGAATGGCAAGCGTCATGTCTGGAGGACACCAGGCACCGCTCATCACCTGACCAAAACCATCCTTACAGTGAAGCATGGTGGTGGCAGTATCATGCTGTGGGGATGTTTTTCAGCGGCAGGAACTGGGAGACTAGTCAGGATGGAGGGAAAGATGAATGCAGCAATATACAGAGACATCCTTGATGAAAACCTGCTCCAGAGCGCTCTATACCTCAGACTGGAGTGAAGGTTCATCTTCCAACAGGACAACGACCCTAAGCACACAGCCAAGATAACAAAGGAGTGGCTACGGGACAACTCTGTGAATGTCCCCGAGTGGTCCAACCAGAGCCCAGACTTGAACCCGATTGAACATCTCTGGAGAGATCTGAACATGGCTGTGCACCGATGCTCCCCATTCAACCTGATGGAGCTTGAGAGGTCCTACAAAGAAGAATGGAAGAAACTGCCCAAAAATAGGTGTGCCAAGCTTGTAGCATCATACTCAAAAAGACTTGAGGCTGTAATTGGTGCCAAAGGAGCTTCACCAAAGTATTGAGCAAAGGCTGTGATACTTATGTATGTGGGAGGAGCCTGAGATACTTATGTACGTGGGAGGAGTCTGTGATACTTATGTACGTGGGAGGAGTCTGTGATACTTATGTACGTGGGAGGAGTCTGTGATACTTATGTACGTGGGAGGAGCCTGAGATACTTATGTACATGGAGGAGCCTGTGATACTTATGTACATTGGAGGAGTCTGTGATACTTATGTACATGGGAGGAGTCTGTGATACTTATGTACATGGGAGGAGCCTGTGATACTTATGTACATGGGAGGAGCCTGTGATACTTATGTACATGGGAGGAGCCTGTGATACTTATGTACATGGGAGGAGCCTGTGATACTTATGTACATGGGAGGAGCCTGTGATACTTATGTACACGGGATTTGTTTCCTTTTTTATTTTTAATACATTTGCAAAGATTTCAAACAAACTTCTCTCACATTGTCATTATGGGGGATTGTTTGTAGAATTTTGAGGAAAATAATGAATTTAGTCCATTTTGGAATAAGGCTGTAACATAACAAAATGTTCTGACATGGTCTTCCCCTAGTACAAGCACCTCCCCCACAGTAAGAAAACACCAGCTAGGCACACAGGTAACCTTTTGATTGCCTCTGATAACCCTTCCCAGCCAGTGTCAGTGCATATTTTTAGCACTGATCACTATATTGGTGTCACTTGTGTCTGATTTGTCTGCCGCAATGTCGCAGTCCCGCTGATCACCACCATTACTAGAAATTATTTTAAATAAATAAATATATCCCATAGTTTGTAGAAGTGATAACTTTTACACAAAACAATCAACATACACTTATTGTGATTTTTTTTAACCAAATATATGTAGCAAAATACATATTAACCTAAACTGATGAAGAAATTAGATTTTTTTTTTTTTATTTTGCTATGTACTATAGCAGAAAGTAAAAAATATTGTTTTTTTTTTCCCTAAATTGTCTGTCTTTTTTTTTCATAGCGCAAAAATAAAAACCGCAGAGATGATTAAATACCACCCAAAGAAAGCTCTATTTGTGGGAAAAAAAAGGATATAAATGTTATTTGGGTACAGCATCGCACGACCGCGCAATTGTCAGTTAAAGTAATGCAGTGATGTATTGCTGTCAGCAACCATGAGTCAGACGGAGACAGAAAATGCAGTAAAAATCTCACCATTTAATATAATGGTAAAAATGGTACAAATAGTAAACGTAGTCAAAACATAGCCATTGTTCGGTAGCCAAAGCGGGTGGTCAGACCAAGCCAGGAAATCAGGAAGCCAGAGATCAGCATAGTCTGTGGCAGCAGACAGGATCAGGAACCAGAAGGGACGTCAGCCAGGCAAGTCTTTAACAGGAACACAGCAGAGAGTCTCCAGATATATTGACCAAGGCGAAGGCATAGAAGGAATGAACAAGGCCGTTTAAATAGCTAGAAGGGGCTGGCTGTGGGCTGGACCGACAAGCAGGAAATGATCACCAGGTGAGCCACTGTGGAGCGACTGCTGAGCACTGAGAAGGAAGGGCTGAGAGCCCAGCCCTGATAAATGCAAAAAAATGGCCTGGTCATGAAGGGGGGGTAAATCTTCTGGAGGGCAAGTGGTTAAATAGGCAGATCCCCATTCTGTGTAGTTTACCGGCGATCGACGGGTGTCGGAGAACATATGGTGCCAGGCACCCGCAGATCGGCTTCTGCTGTGAATTTCCACAGCAGAAGCGGGCCACCAGCAGCGCGCCCCCTGCATGTGGAAGTCATGAATCACACACATATACATATATATATACACACACGTGATCCAGGGCACAGCTGCCACCCTGTAGCAGAAAAACTTCTATAGGGCGCTCACTAAGTAGTTAAAGGATAAGTTCACCTTTGGTAAAATTTTAGACCTATATTCAGGGTGTAACATGTTACAGGTGCAACAGCCCCACCCCCCTCTCATCCCCTGTCGTGACAGCAAACAAAAAACCTGAAAGGAGAAGTTCACTTTGGAAACATGTTACACCCGTTTTTACTGTTCCTGTGCCTCTGCCCGACCTGCAGCCTCTAGTGACAGCGATCCAAGGATCTTCTCCCCGCACCCGCTGTCAGATGAAAAAACAAAGCAAAAAAACACCCCACACGGCCATGAGGGGCTCCACCCACCCGGCTGAGTCATTCAGTAACAGAGATCTGTGAATGAATTAACTACAAGTACTGACAGCCTTTGCGGCTGTTGGCTTGTAGTTTTCAATGAACTCCCAGGGCGCTGTTGAGTACTGTGGTAGTTCATTGTCTCTTCCTTGTCAGTGTGTAACTGGCAGCCTGTACGGGGGAGGGGAGCACACCGCTACACTGACAGTCTGCAGGAGTCCTCGCGGGTGCAATGCTTTGCAGGCTCTTAGTAAAAATTAGGGAGGGTCATAACCCATCAGATTATCTTTCATGGAGTTCTCCCTTCACTTTCTGTCCCATAACCAAGCCCGGGAGTGAGAGGAATTCTCTGCAAACTAAGGGGATCCCTTCCTGTCAAGGCCACACCCCTTCTTGTTTAAGACCTGCCCTATCTATAAACCACACCCCTTCCTATTTAAGCTCCACCTTTTCCTTTTAGAGCCCCACTTCTTCTGCTCTGTACATTAAAAGTGGGTACCCAGTGGCCTCGTCAAGTGGCCATCAATGCAGCCTATTAGTGCCCATCAGAGCAGCCTCATCAGGGGCAATCAGTGCAGCCTATTAGTGCCCATCAGTGTGGCTTTATCAGGGGCAACAAGTGCAGCCTAACAGTGCAGCTCATCAGTGCAGCCCATATCAGTGCCCATCATATCAGTGCAGCCCATATCAGTGCTGCCCATATTAGTGGCCATCAGTATAATGACTTCAATATTGAGCACTTGACACACGCACATTAGTAATGGTAACCTTCTGTCCTGGCCAGGGGCGGACTGATAACTCATGGGGCCCCCGGGCAATAGGAGATTATGGGGCCCCCAGGCAATCAGAGATTATGGGGCCACACAGTATACACACACAGTATACAATCACACAGTATACACATACATGTACACACAGTATACACAGACAGATGTAAAAAAACCACAGATTTATACATACTGCCCCTGGTTTTACTGAGGCTGGCAACCCTGATGGGGCCCCCTAGTGGCCCAGGGCCCTCGGGCAGTGCCCGAGTCACTCAATGGTCAGTCTGCCCCTGGGCGCAATACTACAAAAGCTTTGCTGATCTTCTTGCCCCAGGTTTTCTTAAAGCCTTCAACACCTTATCTACTAATTCTTGCCCCTCAGAAACCTTGTTGGAGGCATACATTTCAGTAATCCCTAAAGAAAATAAGGACTCCACTATTGTTGCTAATTATAGGCCGATATCACTTCTAAACGTGGACGTAAAACTACTCTCTAAGATTCTGGCAACCCAACCATCTTACCATGTGCCGGCTTGGGTTGGTCTGGATCAGGTAGGATTTGTCCCAGGCAGAGAAGCTAGGGAAAATACTACTAAAGCCCTGAATCTACATTACTGACTCACCTCCACCCAAAAGGAAGGGTTTCTTTTTGGCAATGAATGCGAAGAAGGCGTTTGATTGAATGGCCTGGGATTATATGGATGCCGTTTTAGGAGCTTTTGGGATTGGGGCCTGTATGCGTGCCTTCATCCGCTCACTATATGCCAATCCCAGAGCCAAAGTGAATAGTAAATTCTTAAACACTTATCGGACGTCTTCTCTATCCTTAATGGGACCAGACAGGGCTGTCCTCTTTCCCCCCTGCTTTAGATTCTCACATTGGAGCCTCTGCTTCGTTGTATTCGGGCCAACTCAAATATAAAGGGAATTGAGGTTCACAGCAAGGAATACAAGATTGCTGCTTTCGCAGATGATGTTTTACTCTTCCTTTGAACGCCCTTGACATCCCTGCCTAATCTTTAGCCAGTCCTGGCTCAGTTCAAGCTTATCTCAAATTAGAAAATTAATTATTCAAAATCTTTTGCACTGAATGTTTCCTTAACAACAGAATTAATAAAGCAATGCCAGGTCAATTTTCCCTTTCAATGGAAAACAGCCGCCATCACCTACTTAGGCATACAACTTCCTGGTAAATTAGCAGACCTCTATGACAAAAACTTTTTGGTGGAATTAAAAGATATACAAGATTTTCAACAATGGGATGAGCCCACCATCTCCTGGTTTGGGCGAGCCTCTACCCTAAAGATGATGGTTCTTCTGCGTTTACTGTACAAAATGCAGACTCTTCCAATTTACTTACCACCTTCTTTGTTTGCAGCCTACAAGAAAATGTGTATGGGGGAAGAAGTCGGTGCAAATTGGATTGTCAAAGTTGGTCTTACCGAAGTCCAGTAGTGGAATTGGTCTATCCGACCTGCAACGCTATTACTGGGCGGTCCATCTATCTCGGGTAGTTGATTGGAAGATACATGCTTGGTACAAAGGGTGGGTAAACCTTGAACATTTAATCTTAGAGTCTAATCTGGGTTCCGTGCCTTGGTTCCCCAAAGTACATGTACCACATACCCTTGAATCGCATCCTCTTATTGGGGCTACTCAGTATGCCTTCGATAAGCATGCAAAGCTCATGCGCTCTCCGCTACGGTGTGCCTGTTAAAGGTAACCCCGACTTCCCTCCAGGAATGGCTAAGGCTTACCTAGCAGCAGAGTGGTCTTATGTGGAGATGCAGGCAAGACACTTCTTTCACGGAGGAAGATTCATGAGCCAGAGGGATCTTGCAGATTTATCCAACACTGACTCGTTTCCTTTCTGGTCCTAAATCCAATTGAAGCATTACTTAGACAACCCAGAGAACAGAGGAGGTTATACTAAGGCCCCCACAGTATTTGAATCTCTGTGTTTTGGCCCGGTTCCCCAGAGCCGTGTGAACTGTACGCCTCAATGTTTGGGAAACCATATGCTTCCTTGCCCTCTGAACATATGTTCTGGGAGTCCGCTCTTAACACAGAGATAGATGATGCTCACTGGGATCGCATTCACTTATACATTCATAAAGGATTGCTAAATGTGAATACCCAAGAAAACGGATATAAACTTAAAACGCGGTGGTATAAAACACCTGACCTGCTTCATAAATTTGTTCCGCAAGTTTCACACCGTTGCTGGAGATGCGAAAAAGAGAAGGGAACTTTTCTCCACATATGGTGGATGTGCCCACTGATCCAGCCATATTGGCGCAAGGTACACGACACAATAGTACAGATCTCCTCACTCCCATTGGAGTTTTTGCCAGCACCATATCTCCTTCATCTCACTGAAATATCCAAAAAAAGATATTCTAAGTCGGTAGCATTGGAGATCTATGCCCCCCCCCCCCCCCTCAATGCAGACATCCCAACTTGCAAAAACCTGCAAAAACTAATTTCAGGAAGGTGGCAAACTCATTTCAGGGAGATGACGCTGTGTGTGTGAGTGATGTGAATTGTATATGTGTAAGACACACTACAGGAGATGGTCAGAGACTGAGGACATGATACAAGAGATGATCAGAGACTGCAGATATGATACAAGAGATGATCAGAGACTGCAGACATGATACAAGAGATAATCAGAGACTGCAGACATGATAAAGAGATGATCAGAGACTGCAGATATGATACAAGAGAAGATCAGAGACTGCAGACATGATACAAGAGATGATCAGAGACTGTAGACATGATACAAGAGATGATCAGAGAATGCAGATATGATTAGAGACTGCAGACATGACATACGAGATGATCAGAGACTGCAGACATGATATAAGTGATGATCAGAGACTACAGACATGATATAAGAGATGATCAGAGACTGCAGACATGATATAAGTGATGATCAGAGACTGCAGATATGATAGAAGAGATGATCAGAGACTGCAGATATGATACAAGAGATGGTCAGAGACCGCAGACATGATATAAGAGATGATCAGAGACTGCAGACATGATATAAGTGATGATCAGAGACTATAGACATGATATAAGAGATTATCAGAGACTGCAGACATGATATAAGAGATGATCAGAGACTGCAGATATGATAGAAGAGATGATCAGAGACTGCAGATATGATACAAGAGATGATCAGAGACTGCAGATATGATACAAGAGATGGTCAGAGACCGCAGACATGATATAAGAGATGATCAGAGACTGAAGACATGATATAAGTGATGATCAGAGACTGCAGACATGATATAAGTGATGATCAGAGACTGCAGACAAGATATAATAGATGATCTGAGACTGCAGACATGATACAAGAGATGGTCAGAGACTGCGTTTATGGTTGAACTCAGTGTACAAGTATATAGTATCGCAGGGCTGTGCCACTCTATTTAAACCAGATCAAGTCAGTAATCTTCCAAGATCAAAAACAAGTCAGTAATCTTCCTTTGAAAAGTAAAACCAAGTGACAAGGCAGCAGCACATTTAGTTTCCAAAATAAAAATGTTCTTACAGTGAACTGGTCAGGATTAGTGGAGGACAGTAAACAGTTAATGGGTCTGTGAAATGTCTAAAAAAAAAAAAAAAAAAAGCAGCGCTCCATGGGTCCAGCATAAAGACTTGCAAACATATACCCAAGTAAAAAATCAGTTAATTTATTTGATGCACTCTTGAAGAGATAAAAACAACTGTCAATGATTAAAAATTTGTAGGGATTTGCAGAAGCAATCATAAAAACAAATAGTCATTGTAGATATAATGTGAACAGGTTAAACACGGTACCACTATGACATCCAGGTGGAAAGGGGTTAACATCAACCAAATCACTTCAGCTATCAGTCAGTGGTTAGACCGAACGGATCTCCAGGATGAACCACCTGGGCGGGGAGTCCAAAAACACAGCTATCAGCACGGTACCCGGCCATAGGTGTCAAACCTGCTGTGTTGCGGGAGCTGTGTTGTAGTATCCATCGCTGGGGGGTAGAAACAGGGAAACCGTCCGCGCTGGCTGAGGCCGGGCGCCCAAGATGACATGGGCGTCACACTGGAATAGGAAGTGACCGGGATGTGGATAGTCGGTGTTGGACCGCAAGCTCAAGGTTGATGTGACGACCGTGGATAACGTTTTGCGCGCCTGCGCCATGTCAAAGCCCTTTTGTCATGCGCCGTTCGTCCCGGGCACTTCTCGATAGAACAACGGCGGGCTGCAACATCTTCCAGAGATCTTATCAGTGTGATTAAGCAGTGTGCAACTATAAAGAAAAAGAAAGAGTACAGAGCGAGGGGGGGGGGCTGATCAGTAACCTTACAATGCCTGAAAGCATACATTTCTGGAAGACACTGGTCGGCCAGCATTACATTTGACTGTGCAGTAGACATGTGCAATTCATTTAGTTCCAAATTAATTTTTTTATTAATTTTGACAAATTAGTTAATTCCGAAATTTGCGATTTTTTTTCAATTTCCGAAATTTCTAATTTCCAAATTTCGTGTTTACGAGTTTCCAAATTTCGAATTTCCAAATTTCGAATATCCGAATTTTGAATCTCTGAATCTTCAAATTTCGAAATTTCGGAAATTCGAAGTTTCGGAAATTCAAAATTTAGGAAATTCGAAATTTAGGAAATTTGAAATTTCGATTTTCCGAATTTCCAAAATCTCGAATTTCCAAATTTTCAAATTTCCCAATTTTCTAAATATTTGAAATTTCGGAAATTCGGAATTTTGGAAATTCGAAATTTCGGAAATTCAAAATTCAGAAATTGGAAATTCGGAAATTCAGTGTACAAGTATATAGTATCGCAGGGCTGTGCTGTGTCTGGAGGATCCCACTGCAGTGCTTTGTGCCCCGTGTTTTGGTTTGTGCCCTGCTATTTGCCCTACTGCACACCCCGTGGCCTGTGATGTGCCCTGCTGTGTACCCCCCCGGATGTGCCATACTGTGTGCCACATGCCCTGTGATGTGTCCTTTGCCCTGCTATGTACCCCATGCCCCCGCTGTGTACCGCCTGATGTGACCTACTGTGTGCCCTGTGATGTGCTCTACTGTGTGCCCCATGCCCTGTGATGTGCTGTGTACTCCCTGATGTGCCCTACTGTGTGCCCCATGCCCTGTGATGTGCCCTGCTGTGTACCACCTAATGTGCCCTGTGACCCATGATGCTCCCTACTGTGTGCCCTGTGATGTGACCTACTGTGTGCCCCATGCCCTGTGATGTGCTCTGTGCCCTGCTGTGTACTCCCCGATGTGCCCTGTGCATTGCTGTGTATACTATTCAGCTGGAAAACCATCCAAGCCTGGCGTCTTATGAGTTGGTAGCTGCAAAATTGCAAGGGAGAGCTCTTCTACAGAGAGAGAGGTTCGTCTAAATCATCACGGTCTTGGCCTGACAATTGGGAAAGTGCTGTTTAGGTTAAATATTCGTCAAGTTGGGTCTCGGATTAGTGGGCCCTAGTAGTATAAAGGTTGCGGTAGAAAGAGAAGAAGGTGTCTGTTATATCCTGAGGGACGTCACTAATCTTATCCTGGGAGGTCAGGATCCTAGGAATTGATATAGGGGTGCGGTCAGATCTGGTTAGGTAGGTGAGTAGGCGAGCTACCTTATTGTCGTGTTCAAACGTCTTCCGGGTAACATAGAGCATACGTTTTTTAGTAAGGTCCAGGAGGTGGAGCTCATACTCCCTATGGCTGTGTAGCCACAAGGTTTGTGTAGCTGTACTAGGGTTCTGATCATATGCCGCCTCTGCAACCATCATTGCATTTTTTAGTTCTTGGGTATTTTTGCGCAAAATGCCAGTAATGGACATAAAGGCGCCCCTCAGCGCAGCCTAGGAGGCCTCCCAGGCAGTGAAGGACCCAAGAGTTCCCTGATTTGCATGCCAGTAGTCAGCAATACCTTTCTGGCATTCATTCTGTACAATCTCATCCTCCAGCCAATGGGAGTTTAAATCCCAAATGTGAGGGCCTGTGCTTGGCAGTAGGAGGAGATCCACAGAAAGAGGGGCATGGTCAGATATGCCACTTGGTAGATAGGAGACTGCCTGAACAATAGGAAGCACATCAGCAGGGGTAAATGCCAGATCTATGCGAGACATGGTGTAAAAGGAGTCAGAGTGGCAGGAGAAGTGACGCTCATCTGGGTGCTTCCATCGCTATATCTCAATAAGGCCATACACTTGTGTCCAGTCAATAAATGAGGGATAGGGCCTGCCCCCACCCCTCAAGTGGTCCATGGCAGGGTCAAGCACAGCATTAAAGTCCCCTACGAACAGTAGGGGACCAGGGGATCTTGACAGTAATAAAAGGGACAAGTGGGAGAGTAAATCTGGGGAGAATGGAGGAGGGACATATACGTTTACTAATGTAAAGACTGTGGAGACAATATGGATAGTAATTACAATAAATCTCCCATCAGGGTCTATCTTTATCAGCAGAATTTCTGCCAGGAGGGACTTCGCTAGTAAGATAGAGACAACGTGGGAGTAATTAGTGTGGGTGGTGTGGTATTGTGTAGCTAGTCAGGGATGTTTAAGGGTCCACAGTGTGGTATTGGTGAGGTGGGTCTCTTGAAGATAAATAATAGGGGGTTTATATTTTTTAAGAATAGGAGAATACCAGGGACCGCTTTTGAGGTGAGTTCAGACCCCTACAGACCCCTAACATTCCAAGAAATCAGTTTTAACGCTTTAGCCATAGGAAACTATATCCAACATTGTAGCATAGGAAGGCTCACAAAAAAATGCAATATGACATATATGACATTGCCTATGGTAGAATCTGGAGTAAAAGTGCAGTAGCATCAGAGGAGGAGCATCCATAGGAGCATAAAGAACAACAGAAAAAAAACCCTGAAGGCCCAGTCATTCTCAGCAACCAAAGTGTGAGAAAGGACCATAAGAAAAAACAAACCCCCCCTCCCCTCCAATCCCCCCCCCCCACCCTGCTCAACCATCCCAAACATAGTGAGCTTTGGTTCCCTGAACAGAAAAAAAAACCCAGCAACAGTCATGTGAGGGAACATAAAAAACTGTGGCCTCGCCACCTACTGGTACGGGGGAGGTAGCAGGTCCAGTGAAGCTCTCAAAAAAGATGTGTGCGTCCATCTTGCAGGATATAGGATTCACCTGTAATATAAGGCATAATCAGTAGCAGTCATGAAAGGCACAACAGGTGCAATTGTTAGGAAGTTCAAGTGGTAGAACTGGCTAAGGCATCTGCCAGGCCTGCAGCAGGGGCAATGTAGAGCAACTAGTGGAAAGGGGGTAGGAAAAAGTACATTCCACTGAATAACTACGGCAGCATGATTTTAGGTACTAAGCAGATGATTGAGAAATCTTGTAGGTGTTCCAGCAAACATCAGGTAGGATAGGCAGAGAGGTAGGGATAATTAGAGAAACATCAGAAAGCAGCATCAGTTACGGCATTGTCTGGGTTGTTTTCCAAAGCAAGCGTCCAGCCAGGCCATGGCTTCTTTAGGACAGGAGCAGAAGTGAGCTTTACCCTCATAGATGGTCCTTAGCTTAGCAGGGAAGAGCATTGCATAGGGGAGGCCTTCAGTGTGAAGTCGGTCTTTCACCGCCGCAAAGGATATGTGCTGGCATTGGACTTCAGCTCAGAAGTCAGGGTATATGGAGATATTGTTTCCATTAAACTTGAGTGGCCCTCTTTTTGTGGCAAGGCACAGGATAGCGACTTTGTCACAAAAATTTAGGATTTTTGCAATCAGGGACCTTGGAGGGGCCCCTGAGGGAAGGGGACGCGGGGGAGGGGGGATACAGTGTGCAAGTTCAATCTCAAAGGCATGGGATAGGACCTCCGCCCCAAAAACATCCCGCAGCCATGAATTTAGGAATCGTTCAGGGCGCGATCCCTCAGAGCGTTCTGGGAGCCACACAAAATGTAGGTTGTTCCTGTGAGAACGGTTCTATAAGTCATCCAACTTGGCTCTGAGGGTCACCAGCTCATCTGTAGCCATGAGTACTGTAGCAGCTAAGGGGTGCACTGTGTCTTCTAGGGAACTGATACATTCTTCCGCCCCCCCCACCCCTGTCCTTTCCCGCAGGTTTTGTACATCCTGCTTCAGTAAGAAGAAATCAGTATGGATGCTTTCCATTTGAACTGTGAGGGAGGCCTTATAGTCTTTTATAGCCAGCATGATTTCAGCCAGAGTGGGCCCATCTGGAGAGGGGCCTGGTGAATTGCATTTCGCTGAGCATGTAGGGGAGTCTAGAGGTGTTAGGTGGTCAACCTGGGTGTGAAAGGCTGTAGGCAGAGATTCACTCACCCCTTGTGTAGAGAGCTATGCTGAGGAAAGGGAGGGCTGCAGCATGGCTTCATGCATGGCTGAGGAATCGGCGCCATCTTGCTTCCGGTACTTAGCTAGTTGTTCTACTGCGGACTGGGGCGCGGGTGGCCTGTATTTGTTCATCATCATGCCTGTAACGGATGCCCGCCATCCTTAGGAAGGGTTCTGTGCCTCTTAGGAGAATTTTGGACGCAGGATGAGAGCTGTGGATCTAAGCAGCCACTCTCATGAACCTCAAGCCACGCCCGAACACACTAATTGAAATCTTAGTTAACAGAGGATGGGGGACTGGGGGATGGCTTGGTTAGTCGGCTCCTAATATCACCCCTTTCATGACCTACTGTTCAACCTGACTACGTATACTTTTGAAGTGCTTACCCCTCCAGCCTAGGTACTACTCAGTTATTCCAAAAACTATCCCAGAGCTGCAAGTTACTATTAATGAAAATGGTTAAGTTGTTATGGCCTCATTATGAAACCACTGTTAGCTTCACATCATAAGTGTTAGAGGATAATGTTACCTTATGACGTAGATCTGCTTTGTACTTTCCTTGCTTCTGTCTACAAGATATGATGTATTTGGAATCATTTTTGTTAACTTTTTTACTAGAGTTACGAATAAAGGTATCAATAAAATGTTTATGATCAGAAAACCAAAAAAAAAGGAGTAACGTGTAAAATGTGTCTATACTCAGAAAGTGATAATAAAAAATATGAAACCAGCAGCAAAACCTGTTAGTGTTCACATAACACAAGTAAAAAACAAAAATGTATAAGGTGGTCTCGCGCAGTGATATATAAGTCACTTAAAATATTATGTGCAATATACAAGGAACTAAATAAAGTGCAATAAAAAATACATATAATCACAAAAGCACTAAAGGACTAAAAGACTAAAAGGACTAAAGGACTAAATAAAGTGCAGTAGGAAGTCCCCCAAAGGAGAGCTAAAATAATGTGCAACAAATGTCCATGAAAATAACTGTGTAAAATCAAAAATAAATGTAGCACTGACCCCCGAAGGAGCTGCTGGTTTAAATTTCCACAACTGGATATAGCAATCACCGGATAGGCCTCTCTCATTGACCTAGCAGTCGATGCGATGCTCGGTCATAGTCTCTGCCATAGACTTGAAAAATCACATTACGGTCGTTACACAATCCTCTGCCACAGGATGGTATAACCAAACTTTTGCAAGATTAAAGTATAACTGCACAGTACCAGTTTCTTTTAGCCCATCCGTCGATACTGTGAGGTAGGTGACCTGGGTTGCATCCTTCAATTGAGTTTCCATTCTTCTCCTGAGATACGAGCATACTTTGCTCGGTCACCTCCAGGAAAGTCCTCCCCTGGTTTCCTTCAATCGATCGGCTTCTCCCCGCAGGCAAGACAGCACAGGACCACCCTCTGGATCAGCAGGCCCCAGAACTCCTGGGCCTACTTCTGTAGTAACAAAGCCTCGGGCCAGCCGGCCCCAAGACAGCAAAGCTACCATGGCACACCTTGTGCCAGGAGGGCCTTCAGGTCGGGAACAATGAACCCCGACAAATTGGCGCCTGTACCTTAAGTACTCTTACCCAGAATGCATGGCGAGTGAACCACTCCCACTGGGCTGTTTTTGAGTAAAAGGGGTACCCAATGCATCCAGCCTGTTGCATTTCCAACACTTACCGGTGGCTACAGTGACACCCACGGCCAAGTGGAAACTGACACAACCCAGCTGAACTGGTACAGAAACCAGAAAATTTATCATAAATAGTCTAAACTAAACTACAGCTTCAGACAAACTTAAATTTACATAGATAGCACCTGCCCATCAGGAGCAGGGCGCTACATAAATAACACTAGTGTTCATGTGAATGGTAAACAAATCTTGAATGGAGAACAAATACTGCGGAGGTTCTAAATGGAGGGCAATGAACAAATGGGATGTAGGAGGGATCTCCAAATCCAACCAATAGGTGATGTCATACATGCAGACATAAAAAGCGTTACAATGGACTCGTAGCCAAAAGTGATGTAGAGATGTAGATAATGTCCATAAAAAAATAATAGTTCCATGAGTGGTCTCTTCAAGAAACAGCCACACAGAACTCTTACCTCATATATGAAGAAAAAACGCATCACAAAGTGATTGAACTTTCCACACCACCCTATTGGGACCTCTTCCTGTCCTAGTAGTGGGGCCAGAAGGTATTTCTCCAACTGCCTAGGTTCTTCACTATACCGTTCTAATAGGCTCCAATGGGCGCTGTAATGAAGTATGCATGTCCAGGTTGTGCTGGCAGTTGATGGGATGCCCTGTGTTCTGCTGAACTTCTGGTGCTGTGGCAGTTAATCGCTCCAAGTCATCTGTGAAGCTGCAGTGAATAAGATCACGATGTGTAATCAATGTGAGGGTGGTTACACATTATGATCTTGTTCACTGCAGCTTCACAGATGACTTGGAGCGATTAACTCCCACAACACCAGAAGTTCAGCAGAACACAGGGCATCCCATCAGCTGCCAGCATAACCTGGACATGCATACTTCATTACAGCGCCCATTGGAGCCTATTAGAACCCCGCCCCAAAATAAAAAAAAAAAAAAAGGTGTGGGGCCCCCAGGCCCTATATACTTTCAACAGCAGTATACAGGCAGTCCCCGTTCTACAAACAAGATAGGGACTGTAGGTTTGTTCTTAAGTTGAATCTGTTTGTAATTTGGAACAGGTACATTTTGTAAGTGTAGCTCCAGCCAAAAAATCTATTTTTAAGCTTTTTGGATAACATAGGGAAGGGTTATCACCCCTGTAACATTTGTTTTGCTGTCTGTGCCTCTGTTCAGAAGATTTCACCTCAGTTTCTGACCCAATGACAATTGGATTTTGAACATTTTGGGTTATTAGGGAAACAAGGATTGGTGATAAAGCATCAGTGGAGACACCTTTTTCCCATATTAACTCTTACAGGAGAGAATTTCCCTTCCTAGGGGTAGATTTCCTCTCACTTCCTGTTGTCTCCCTCCGTTTGTAAGTAGGAATCGTTTGTAACTCGGATTTTTAAAAATAGGGGACCGCTTGTATATACTATACGGCCTGCCCTATACACTCTGCGGAAAATTGGGCCTTAGGTGTTGGTGGTACCAGAACACTGTAAGCCCTCACAGTTACTCTTGGTGGGTGCTGGAACGGGCCCTGCTGTCAAATATTATATCTAAAATTGTAATTTAATGCCCCTGTTAAACAGGGGCAAAAAATTGGGCCTTAGGCGGTGGTGGTGGTGCCACAACACTATAAAGCCTCACAATTACTCTTGGTGGGCGCAGGAATGGGCCCTGCTGTGAAATATTAGATCAAAAATTGTAATTGTTAAACGGGGCAGAAAAATCGGGCCTTAGGCAGTGGTGTTGGTGCCAAAACACTGTAACCCCTCACAGATTCTCTTAGATCAAAAATTGTAATTACAATACAGTGCAGCCGTAGTGCAGTTGCTACTACTTTTCTGGTGGTGTACACAATACAGTGCAGCCGTAGTGCAGTTGCTACTACTTTTCTGGTGGTGTACACAGTACACAATACAGTGCAGCTGTAGTGCAGTTGCTACTACTTTTCTGGTGGTGTACACAGTACACAATACAGTGTAGTGCGGTGTTGCAAAACAAAATATACATCATGTCCAGAAGGCCACCAAGGAGAGGCAGACGCTTATAGGCCACTAGAAGAGGGAAAGCAGGCTCTGTGTCTACAGTCAACAGTGCTGGTCATGGACATGGTGCATCCTCTATGGCCTCTTCTGTAGATTTGTTCTATGAACCAGCGGTGCTCCGTAAGCGTTCAAGGGGCTACGCAAGCACTCAGGCAAAAAGATGTCATGCAGTGCATAAGTTGGTCTGCTTAGGGGACAGGAGCCACACTGGGGCAGAGATTCTGTCAGCTCTGCAGGGGCAGGCTCAGAGGTGGTTGACACCACGCCAGCTTCAGCCAGAAATGGTTGTATGTGACACCAACCTTCTTTCTGCCCTCCGACAGGGACACTTGACCCATGTTCCATGTTTGGCACACATCTTGAATTTGGTGGTGCAGCGGTTCTTGAGCAGGTACCCAGGCTTACAAGATCTCCAGAAAAGTCTGTGGTCATTTCCACTGGTCATACAATGCCAGTGCTTTGCTGGTTGACATTCAAAGGGAATGCAACCTGCCCACCAACCGCCTCATTTGTGACATGTGCACCAGGTGGAACTCAATGATGACAATGCTGCAGAGGCTGCACATGCAGCAGAGGTCCATCATTGAGTACCTGTGTGAGTATGGCACCAGGACAGGGTCAGGAGAGCTTGGCTTCTTTTCGCCACGCCAGTGGCTACTGATCAAGGATGCATGCACTGTCCTGTCACCATTTGATGAGGCCACGAGGATGGTGAGCAGTGACAATGCATGCATCAGTGATACTGCCCTCTTGTCTTCCTGGTGCAGCACACGCTTCATAGCATAATGAACACTGCACTTGAGGCAGAACAGCGGGAGGAATTATTATTCCTGCAGGCCCACCAAACACACAGGAAGAAGAGGAGGAGGAGGATTGTGCCAGTATGGACATGGAGGATAAAACTCAGCAGAAGTCTTCAAGGGATGGTTTTCAGTCCCTATAAACCCAAGGATTTGTACGTAGCTGGGAGGAGGTTGTTACGGATCATGTGATCCTTAGTGACTCAGAGGACTCAGAATCGAATGCCTCTGCAAACTTTCGCAGGCTTTGCAGAATCAGGGAGACCATGCAGCGTAAGGACCCTAGGATTCGTGATATCAAAGAGAGGGATCATTACTGGCTGGCAACCATTCTTGATCCACGTTACAAGGGTAAGGTTGCAGAACTCATCCTGCCTTCGCAGAGGGAGCAGAGGATGAAACATCTTCAGGAGGCCTTAAATAAAGGTTTGTGCAATGCATTTCCAGACCCTGTGAGGTTACAATTTCCTGGTGCTGGACAACGTGTTACTGAGGCTTCGTTTAGTCAGAGGAAGAGCAGTGGAGAAGGTGGCCAGCTGACCGATACCTTTAGACAGTTTTTCAGTCCTCAGAGCCAAGGTCTGATCGGTTCAAGCAACCATCGCCAGCGTCTGCATTACATGGTGCAGGAATATCTAGGGGCAAGAGCAGACTTGGAGACCTTTCCAACAGAGCAGTGGATATAGATAAATATACGAGACTGGTTGTATATATATATTAAATACATTGCAGCTAACTGAATAACCTGCCTGAAGTATATTAGAAAAAGTGCACCAGAAATGGCCTGTAGTCAGATATAGCTAAACTGGATGCAGTGGATAAATATATATATATATATATATATATATATATATATTAAATACACTGAAGCTAACTGAATAACCTGCCTGCCTGCCTGAAGTATAAAAAGTACACCAGGAATGGCCTGCAGTCAGATATAGCTAAATTGGATGCAGTGGATAGATATATAGATATATATATATATACACACACGAAGCTGTGTGTGTTTATATATATATATATATATATATATATATATATATATTAAATACACTGCAGCTAACTGAATAACCTGCCTGCTAAATCTGAATGACACTCTCTCTCCGTCCACGCCAACAACACACTAGGCGGGGCTGATGTGCAGGCAGCCTTATATAGTGTGGGGCGTGGACTTAGTCCCCCTGAGCCATGATTGGCCAAAGGCACCCTGCTTTTGGCCAATTATGGCTCTCTTAGCTGAGGGCACTGGGATTGGCCAAAGCATGCAGGTCATGGTGCATGCTTTGGCCAATCATCATACAGCAATGCACTGCGCTCCCGCAGTGCATTATGGGGCATTACGTGGCGCTTGAATTTGGCGCAAACTCCCCATAATGTTCGGTTTTCAATGAACTCATGTTCGACCTGAACATAAAGCTCATCCATACTGGTCATTAAGGGGGAAAATTTTCCGGGGCTGAACTGGTTAATGCAACTCACAGAAAATATAAAGACCAATGATATCCATGTCAAAATATATCACTGGTTGGAAAATCACAGCACTAAGAAACGAGTGAGGTCATAAACAATACATGGGTCAGCAAAAAACATCCTGGTAGGCCCGGCACTAAAGAGTCTCTGTACCCTGCAAGGGTTTTCTTTATTTTTTTATTTTTTTGTAATCTGTAAAAAAAACGCCGGCATAGTAAGAAAAAGAGAAGGAAAAAAAACCACTATAATATTGATTCTCCCACGCTATCACTAAAGGTGGAACAATCCTGACTGCTGCAGATGCCGGAATTCTGATTCGTAGTTAATAGGGTAAATATAATATAAAATTGGTGCTGCCCTGTCATATAATTATGTGATCAAATACTGTGATGAAATAAAATTAATTTTCCCAAATAAATTGCCAAGTACCGTACTTAACATACAAATAGTGCATACACCAACATCATAAAAGTGCAGTGATTGATGCGATTTACAAAACAAACATGCAAACATCAATAAATAAACATCCAACAGACAGACACTGAGGTCTGATCAACAGTGTGCAATAAATGACTTGGTGAATAAAATGACTGGTGCCTTTTTCCTTCCCGTTATAGTGACACCTCTGTGCTCACAAGTCTCTCACCTTACTGCTGTAAGGTAACAGCATAGGATGGATGGCTCTCTCTTTGTGATCCGTGCGTCTCCACTTGTTAAAAGGGGTCCTACTGAGGTGTATCCGCCTTAAAGATCTTTTTAGTGATTGGTGCTCCCTGGGGATCCCTCCCCGATGGTACCCTCAGTTATGCAGCATAAGAAAGAATGCTCCAATAGTGTGATAACGTACAAACGATTTATTGTTATAAACAGCTATTAAATTAATCACTTTTCAGTGAAAAAAACAAACGTATGCTCCACGAGACGTGAGCTCATACTCCTGCATCACTTCCAGTAGCCTGTTGCTTAGTCCTTAATCCAGTCAAACCACCACCCCAGCAGATCCAGGATGCTCTCAGCACAATCTCCATTTAGGCTATTTTAATTCAGCAAGGCCTTATGCCCCGTACACACGGTCGGATTTTCAGATGGAAAATGTCGGATCGGAGCGTGTTGTCGGAAATTCCGACCGTGTGTGGGCTCCATCGGACATTTTCCATCGGCTTTTCCGACACACAAAGTTGGAGAGCAGGAGATAAAATTTTCCGACAACAAAATCCATTGTCGGAAATTCCGATCGTGTGTACACAAATCCGACGGACAAAGTGCCACGTATGCTCAGAATAAATAAAGAGATGAAAGCTATTGGCTACTGCCCCGTTTATAGTCCCGACGTACATGTTTTACGTCACCGCGTTTAAAACGATCGGATTTTCCGACAACTTTGTGTGACCGTGTGTATGCAAGACAAGTTTGAGCCAACATCCGTCGGAAAAAATCCTAGGATTTTGTTGTCGGAATGTCCGAACAAAGTCCGACCGTGTGTACGGGGCATTATACTCATCAGAGTATACAAATTCGTGCCAGTAGAACCACTTCTTGAGGAATTTGGCCAAGAGGCCTCTCTCAGTGGCCACCGAGTCCTCCATCTCATTAATGTCGGCCACTCTTTTCAACCAGACGGCTATCGGTGGAGCCTGTGCCTTCTTCCAAAAGAGCGGGATGCAGTCTTTTGCCGCTATGATCAAGAGGGACAAGTCTCAACCTTTTTAATACAGAGGAACCCTTGAAATAACTTTGTGGTCTCAGGGAATCCCTGCTAATAATTACCAATTCTACAACTCATGATACAATAGCGTGATGGTCAGTGGGAAGAATGCTCCTTACTCTTGTGGCCATTGGGAGGAATTCCCCCTTCCAGATAGTTAAAAAGATCAATGGTGTCAGTGAGAACTTAGAGAGGCAGAAACTGCTCATTGCTCAAGGAACCTCTGGAGAAACCCTGGAGTTCCATGGAACCCTGCTTGAGAAACCCTGGTTTAATATTTTGTTACTGGCAGAGTGTGCCTTGGCTTCTCCTAGGTGAGGTCTATGCCTGCTGAGCTACATAATTCCATAACTGGCACACACCTCTATTATGAGGCCTCTTAATGCTGCTTTCTGCAGGCGATCGGACCAAAAGTTTGAATAGTCTCAGAAAATCCAGTACACAAGAGGACCTGACCCAGGGGCTAATATTTACCATGGTGAGCTGGCGCCTGAGAATTATCAAGCTCCTTGATATCACAGACAATTGTGGGCCATGCTGTTCAGGAAAGATATAGTGAGGTAGCAATCTGGGATGGCGATAAAGCCAGGCATGTGTACAAAAATGATTAATCTGGGCAACAAAACCTTAGTTTCCATACATAGTGTGCATAGTTCATAGACACAATCTGCAATGACACAGTGTTATCCTTCACAACCAGGGGAAAAGTCTCTGTGTCACCTCTGGAGCAATCAAGCAGACTATTGCCAACTCTCTGCTGTAAAGTATTGCTAAGATTTGTAGAGCAGGACCTGACCCATTCTCAAATAAACACACAAGAAGATTTTCTAAAAACCTGGCATATGTTTATGTTCTCGGTAGAGGGCAAAAGGTTGATGGCTGGGGTGGAGTGAAGGAGTTGTGCTCAGGGAGTACCTCACAATGCTCTCCTTTCCCTCATTTCCTTAGATCTCATGGGTTCCCTGGTGGCTTTCCCTTTTTTTTTCATTTTTTCTCTTTATCGCGGACTGGGCATTCTTCCCCTCCTTTTATGTTTTTACCTCCCCATTCTCTCTACCCATGAGATATATGAGCCAACCGCTTCCGCCCCTGCACAGCCCGGTGCTCCAGTAAATGCTGGATGGGCAGAGCAGAGAGCCGGTGACTAATGCCCCGTACACACGATAGGATTTTCCGACGGAAAATGTTCTATAGGAGCTTGTTGTCGGAAATTCCGACCGTGTGTAGGCTCCATCGGACATTTTCCATCGGAATTTCCGTCACACAAAATTTGAGGGCTGGTTTTCAAATTTTTCAACAACAAAATCCATTGTCGTAAATTCCGATCATGTGTACACAATTCCGACGCACAAAGTTCCACGCATGCTCGGAATCAAGCAGAAGACCCGCTCTGGCTATTGAACTTCATTGCTCGTCGTACTTGTTGTATGTCACCGCGTTCTTGATGTTCAGAATTTCCGACAAGATTTGTGTGACCGTGTGTATGCAAGACAAGTTTGAGTCAACATCTGTCGGAAAAAAAAACTTGGATTTTGTTGTCGGAAAATCCTATCGTGTGTACTGGACATAAGAGTCGCTCTCTGCTCACTGAAAACCGGAATCGAGTGATCAGCGGTCTTTGATCGCTCGGTTGTTAGTCCTAGAAGCGTCGGGGTACAGATGAAGCATCACAGCGATGCTGCATCTACCTAGTTGAGTATGGATGTTTATTTTTTTTAATTCCTACACTTCTTTTTAATGTTGTCCACCCAGACAATTATGATGTAATTTATTTTGTGAACTGTTTAAGACTTCTCTTTACTCAAGTCTATAAATAAAGAATTAAAAAAAAAATTAAGATTTAAAGAGCAGGGATTTAATGACGCTTTGTACATACAGTATCTCACAAAAGTGAGTAAACCCCTCACATTTTTGTAAATATTTTATTATATCTTTTCATGTGACAACACTGAAGAAATGACACTTTGCTACAATGTAAAGTAGTGAGTGTACAGCTTGTATAACAGTGTAAATTTGCTGTCCCCTCAAAATAACTCCACACACAGCCATTAATGTCTAAACCGCTGGCAACAAAAGTGAGTACACCCCTAAGTGAAAATGTGACTCGTAAGTGTTACAAGGTCTCAGGTGTGAATGGGGAGCAGGTGTGGTAAATTTGGTGTTATCGCTCTCACTCTCTCACACTGGTCGCTGGAAGTTCAACATGGCACCTCATGGCAAAGAACTCTCTGAGGATCTGAAAAAAATTATTGTTGCTCTACATAAAGATGGCCTAGGATATAAGAAGATTGCCAAGGCCCTGAAACTGAGCTGCAGCACAGTGGCTAAGACCATACAGCGGTTTAACAGGACAGGTTCCACTCAGAGCAGGCCTCACCATGGTCGACCAAAGAAGTTTAGAGCACATGCTCAGCATCATATCCAGAGGTTGTCTTTTGGAAATAGACGTATGAGTGCTGCCAGCATTGCTGCAGACCCCCCCCCCATGTGGGGGGGGGGGGGTGTCAGCCTGTCAGTGCTCAGACCATACTCCGCACACTGCATCAAATTGGTCTGCATGACTGTCGTCCCAGAAGGAAGCCTCTTCTAAAGATGATGCACAAGAAAGCCCACAAACAGTTTGCTGAAGACAAGCAGACTAAGGACATGGATTACTGGAACAATGTCCTGTGGTCTGATGAGACAAAGATAAACTTATTTGGTTCAGATGGTGTCAAGCGTGTGCGGCGGCAACCAGGTGAGGAGTACAAAGACAAGTGTGTCTTGCCTACAGTCAAGCATGGTGGCAGGAGTGTCATGGTCTGGGGCTGCATGAGGGGAGCTACAGTTCATTGAGGGAACCATGAATGCCAACATGTACTGTGACATACTGAAGCAGAGTATGATCCCCTCCCTTCGGAGACTGGGCCCTAGGGCAGTATTCCAACATGATAACGACCCCAAACACACCTCCAAGACGACCACTGCCTTGCTAAAGAAGCTGAGGGTAAAGGTGATGGACTGGCCAAGCATGTGTGGGGCATCCTCAAACGGAAGGTGGAGGAGCGCAAGGTCTCTAACATCCACCAGCTTTGTGATGTCGTCATGGAGGAGTGGAAGAGGACTCCAGTGGCAGCCTGTTAAGTTCTGGTGAACTCCATGCCCAAGAGGGTTAAGGCAGTGCTGAATAATAATGGTGGCCACACAAAATATTGACACTTTGGGCCCAATTTGGACATTTTCACTTAGGGGTGTACTCACTTTTGTTGCCAGCGGTTTAGACATTAATGGCTTTGTGTTGAGTTATTTTGAGGGGACAGCAAATTTACATTGTTATACAAGCTGTACACTCACTACTTTACATTGTAGCAAAGTGTCATTTCTTCAGTGTTGTCACTTGAAAAGGTAGAATAAAAAATTGACAAAAATGTGAGGGGTGTACTCACTTTTATGAGATACTATATCCCAGTCTTAGTCCGTAGGGTTCAATAAAGCAAGGTCCATAAAGACATGGATGAGCGAGTTTGGGGTGGAGAAACTTGACTGGCCTGCACAGAGTCCTGACCTCAACCCTATAGAACACCTTTGGGATGAATTAGAGCGGAGACTGCTAGCCAGGCCTTCTCGTCCAACATCAAACACCAGTGCCTGACCTAACAAATGCGCTTCTGGAAGAATGGTCAAACATTTCCATAGACACATTCCTAAACCTTGTGGACCGCCTTCCCAGAAGAGTTAAAGCTGTTATAGCTGTAAAGGGTGGTCCAATTCAATATTGAACCCTACAGACTAAGATTGGGATGCCATTAAAGTTCATATGCGTACAAAGGCAGGCGTTCCAATACTTTTGATAGTATAGTGTACATGGTACACATATGCCACAGTCCTTATACTAACAAAATATGCTTTAATACCCCTGTCGATGACATAACAAGGTGGCAGGGGTCACCCAGTGAAGTTACTCGGTGACACTGCCCCTTAGTTTATTTAGCGGCGGGTGGGAAGCGGAGCTGTCAGTCGGTGGGAGCCAAGCACCAGATGTGGACTGTTTTTTTTGCTGTCGGTGGACAGTATTCTTCGTGATTGACGCTGAAATTACTTCGGGGAACATATTTTTTTTTTCTTTTTTTAATAAAGGAAAATAAAAAAAACTGGCATTCGGGTTTTTATTTCCTTTATTTGTTGGGGAATGAGTAGGGGTACTATGTATCCCCTACTCATTCACATGGGGGAGGCTGGGATCTGGGGCCCCCTTTATTGTTACTCCCACAACCCCAGAGCCCCTGGGCCAGGGTTGTGAGGTTCTTGTTCTCATCAACATGGAGACAAGGTGCTTTGGGAGCATTTTGAGGCATAGGTGCTGGTATGGTCGCTCACACAGCACAGTTCGGTCGTTAATTTATGTGAAAGTTCATTTAAAACGTCTTATCCACACATTACTATGCCTGGGTGTCTTCTTTAATATGCTTAAGAAGACTTCCTGAGAAAAAATTCTCTTGTGTATTGATTTCATATAACAGAAAGATTAAAATATTTGTAAAAAAATAAAAATACAAAGAATACATTTTGGAGATAACTGTACCTGCAAACTGGAGGAAAGAGCTTTAGGAGCCCTGCTTTAATTCTACAGCTTCCAGCTTCGATCAAGGCTAGAACATAAAATAAGAATTGAGAGCAAAGAATACAACAGGTACACCGACAAACAAACAGTTCTAATACCATGGGTATACTTCAAGCAGAGGATAATCATCAAAAAAAAGACAGAGTTGTGGAAACACTGATCTTATTGCCCAATTAAGACCCAGCAGAAACAGTGTGAAGGCGAAGCTACCACCCCAGCCCAAGGCAAGGCACCAAAGAAAATAAATAAATAAATAAAAATAAAGGGGGGGTGCCCAGCCTACTCCGTCCATGGCCGCCACACCTTGTCGAATTTCTTGGGGCAGTTCCTGTTAATGTAGGCTAACTTATATAGAGGAAGGGTAGCATTAATTGTTTTTTCCCATGAACCCACGGAGGGAGGGGAATGGGCATTCCATCTAAGAATAATTTCTCGTTTGGCATAGAAGAAAAGGTATGTTAGCAGTAGTTTAGTGCATCTAGGCCGTTGCTCGTCATCCTGAATTGCCAATAGAGCCATTTCCGGTGAGAGCCAGCTGGAGGCGACCAATAATGAGGTATACCACCTCCTCTGAACACCGAACAATCTATGGACATCTCCAGAAGATGTGAATGTACGTTCCCTCATTATTGCCACACCTGGGACATTCCTGCGACCTCTGGGGGTATCCTGTGCAGTCTCTGGGGGGTATAATAGACCCTGTGTAAAAATTTCACCTGCATCAACTTGTCCTTGGAGGAGACTAACCCCTAACACTATCCATTAAACAGTCATCCCAATCCACCCTATCTAAGTCTGGAAGGTCGGCTTTCCACTTTTCCCAGAGCTTTTCCATCTTGGGAGATTCAACACTCAACAAGGCCAAATAAAGTACCATTTTGTACCAGGCATGCTATCTGTGTTTCCTCAGCCAATAGAAGCGTTAAAGCTATATTATTGTAGTTATTAGGAGGGGGGATGTACATCTCTTTGTGTGATTCTTACTGCATCTTTTGGCTTGTAAACATCCTTTTGTGTGACTTATCTGAAATAAATTGTCTGCTTTTCAATATATCTGGAGTTCGACTGATCACAGGAGAATGATCCTAACATTTTTGGTCCTTCTAGCCGGAACCAACTAGTGCATTTCGGGTCGAATGGTCCCGACAAAAACTTTGGTGAGTGTTGGACTTCAAAGCTCACTGAGGATTAAGAGTCCCCCCACTCAACGTTAGTGGTGAAATAGGGGCGGGGGCCTAAGACACGGATCCACTGTCTGGTTTCGAACTACGTGATCCAGTCCTCTTGGTGTTTGAGAGATAAGATAATTTTAATTATTCTTAATTCTTTCTAAGAGTCTCTTCTTCTCTTTCTGTTTGATTCTGGTTTAATGTGTTGTAATTGTCATCACATGCCTGACGAAGGGGTCCTGCGTGACTCCGAAACGTTGCACTCTCCTTGTGCTGTGATCATGCAATAAATTACCCGTTTGGACGCTATCTATGTCGTTCCATGGTGTGCTGGCAAATATCTTCACTGTGACTTGAACCAATATCCAGCTGGTTGTTGCTGCAGCACCCATACTGGAGAGCTCATCCAAGAATGTGTGCGATGGGAATATGAAGTATTACTTGTAAAAAAAAAAAAAATAAATAACTCTTGACCAGCTATGACAATACAGAAGGGTTATATTGTAAATATTGAAACTGAGCGTAAAAAAAAAAAGAAAATGTACACTGATAAGACCAGGTTGCTTTATTATTTTAGCATGCCATAATATTAAAGGAAGCACATGGCAGAAATTATTAATGGTTTTAAAGAAGAAGATAGGAAACATGAAAGTGAATTGCACTGTAAAGTGAACAAAATGGTGTAGAATTATTATCAAGTGGCTTGATGAATGTGAGAAAAGGAAAGGCCGAGAATGTTTTGATTACTATAAATGTGTCCAGTCCAGAGACAGTATGACTGAGTGCTAATTTTACTGCCATAAGGAAACAGGGATTTGAATGGGCTTTGCTAAGAGAAGTGTGCAGTAGTATTATTTATAGCCCAAACATGATGGTCAAGAAGCTGTTTCTCAGAAACAAGAAAATGCAGATTGCCTGACAGACATAGCAGAAGAGAGAGGGAGATGATGATGGATGACTAGTAGGGCAGCATTAACCCTTTGAGCACACAGAGGTTAATTTGTGCATCTGTGAAAATATTAGGATTTTCGGTGGGAAAGAAAGTCCGAATAATAGTCTTAAAGTAAATATATTACCGTATATACTCGAGTATAAGTCGTTCCGAGTATAAGTCGAGGCCCCTAATTTACCACAAAAAACTGGGAAAAATTTATTGACCCGAGTATAAGACGAGGGTGAGAAATGCAGAGGGTCAACAATGCCCATCTGCAGCTGCATGCCTCCCTGTGTCCTGTGCAGCCTACCTGTACCCTGTGCATGTGTCCTGTACATGTGTGTCCTGTGTCCCTGTGTACATGTGTCCTGTACATGTCCTGTGTGTATGTGTCCTGTGTGCATGTGCAGCCTACCTGTGTCCTGTGCAGTCCTCCTCGTCTGTGATAGGCTGACCGCTGACTGCCTATCACGGACATTCTCTCATTCTCATACCACGGACGAGGATGAGAGAATGTCCGTGATAGGCTGTACACTGACAGCTGTTCAGCCTATCACAGACGAGCAGGAGGCGCGGCTTTTGAAAGCTGCAATAGCCGCCGAACACTATCATCACACGCCGGCCGCCGTCTGCCTGCATGACACGCTGATCATGCAGACAGACGGCAGTGACTCAAGTATAAGTCGAAGGGGACACTTTCAGCCCAAAAAAAAGGGCTGAAAAATTCGACTTATACTCGAGTATATACGGTATGTTACTTTTAGAATTCCCGGACTTTCAACTGTAAAGTGTTAATGATGCAATGCTGTTTATATTGTTATAAAGTTAAAAGGCTAAGTTCTGAATCAGAATATGTGTTTGGGTAAAATAAAAAAATAAATAAAAATGTTTTGGGACCCTGTGGATTTCACTTGGGAACAGAGAATAAGGGGAACAATACAAAAGGGGGTTCATGTTTTATTTAATTCTGCTAAAATAGTGGGGTCATATATATATATATATATATATATATATAGAATATAATGTCAAATAATGAAAATGTCGCTAGGAAACATTTTACGTCTGGTGGACTTATGGATATTTGAATAAATGAAAGAATATTGTTTTTAACAACTCCAAGGTAAGGAAGGCTTTCTTTGCTAGTTTGATCTGTGCTCATTCATGTTAGATAGAGTATCCATTTTCCCCAGCCCCAATTCAAGTGCAGATATGACACCCCCCCCCCCCCCCCTCCTTCTACACAACTGAAGAATGAGGCGAGTTCCTTTTTATGAGGTGGGTGTCTAGTGATTACATGAATGAGTGCAAAATTGAACATGCACAGGTATTTTAGAGTTTAGAATATTAAATTAAGGTATGAAATAATGTAGACTACACAGTCCTTAGAGACAAACAATGTCCTTCCCGGTATGACAAATTTTTGTAGAGCCTGGGATTCCCGGGTATTCCATGCTGACGGCCCTGTTGGTTCAGGCAATACATGGGAGCCCTATGGCCCCCCCCCCCCCCAGGATGCTATAAAATGGAGTGAGGAAACAGAGACAGCCTTTACTGACCTAAAACAAGTCCTTTCTAGTTCATCAGTGCTAGCCTTACCAAACTATGACAAACCTTTCGAACAAACAGTAGACTCAAGGGAAGGTCACAAGACATCAGTACTTACACAGTCACATGGCGGCCACCAGAGGCCGATTGCTTACTATTCTACAAAATTAGACAGTGTAACTAGAGAACTTCCACCCTGTGTACAGGCAGTAGTTGCTACAGCCGAAGCAGTTAAGACCTCTGCATCTATAGTCCTATATCCCCCGTTGACACTCAAGGTACCACATGCAGTGTCTGTTATCCTTTTACAACAAAATATATCACATTTGAGCCCAGCATGACACCTTTCCTGTATGACAATACTTTTGACACAACCTCACTTAACAATACAGAGATGTACTACATTAAACCTATCCACACTACTACCACTTCCTACTGATGGTCATAAACATGACTGTACTGCTGCCATCGCTGAAAACATACTGCCACAAAGTGATTTGAAAGAAGTACCATTATCATGACCCTTTTTGTTGATGGCTCCAGTAAGAAAAATCCAGGTGGCACACATGCAACTGGATATGCAGTAGTGACACAGGATGAAATTGTGGAAGCTAGGCCATTACCAAAACATTATTCAGCACAAGTAGCAGAACATGTAGCACTGACAAGAGCATGCATACTATCAAAAGGAAAATCTGTAACCATATACACTGACAGTCAATATGCCTTTTCAACAGTACATGTTTTTGCACAACAATGGAAAAACAGGGGGATGGTAACCTTCAGTGGTAAGCCAATGTCACACACAGACTTCATTCTAGAACTCCTAGATACAGTTACCAAAAGAGCTTGCAATCTGCAAAATGTCAAGCACACACAAAATATACAGACCCCATTTCAAAGGGAAATAAAAGGACAGATGAATTGGCCAAAATAGTGGCACAAGAAACACACCAAATAACGACAGAACAGGAAATCATAGAGATAGATCATACAGTCCTTACTGGATAAACAATATTGGAAAACAAAGGGTTATAACATTTACACATCACCTGAAGGGAAACCGGTATTGCCAAAATCTTTATTTAGGTATGCAGCAGTATTGACACATGGAGTAACTCGTGTCAAACAGGGGGATGACTGAGATGTTAAATAAGGTATGTACACAGCCTATGGCTTCACTAACTACTAAAAAAAAAACTTTTTGCTCTCAATGGATTATATGTGCAAGATACAATGCTCAGGGAGGCAGAAGACCACAGAAAGGGAAGTTCCCCACACCGCAATATCCATTGCAACACATTTGCATGGATTTTATTGAATTAGACAAATGTGAAAGGAAGAAATATTGTTTGGTAATCAGACTCCCTGACCTGGGTGGAGATACTCCCGACAGGAAGTGCAGATGCACAGACAGTGATAATGGACCCCACTTTGTAAATAAAACTATACATTTGACAAAAGTGATGGGAATTTATTTATTTATTTATTTCAGGTACTTATATAGCGCCGTCAATTTACGCAGCGCTTTACATATACATTGTACATTCACATCAGTCCCTGCCCTCAAGGAGCTTACAATCTAAGGTTCCTAACTCACATTTATACATACTAGGGACAATTTAGACAGGATCCAGTTAACTTACCAGCATGTCTTTGGAGTGTGGGAGGAAACCGGAGTACCCGGAGGAAAACCACGCAGGCACAGGGAGAACATGCAAACTCCAAGCAGGTAGGGTCATGGTTGGGATTCGAACCAGCGAGCCTTCTTACTGCTAGGCGAAAGTGCTAACCACTACACCACTGTGCCTATCATCCCCAATCAGCTGGATTGGTGGAAAGACATAATGGCTTTCTAAAAAGCAAACTGAGGAAAGCTATGGAAGAAACAGGTAAAAATTGGATATACTGCCTACTAGTAGCTGTGACCAGTATGCATATCACACCCACAAAAGGTTTAAGCCCATTTGAAATGATACATGGAAGGCCATATAAGATACCCTTACAACCAAATGAAACACCTACTGAGGAGTCCGAGCACACACTAGCAGAATACATGTCTAGGTTGTTAAGATAAAGACATACTAATGATTTTTGTTCTGTCCTAGAAGGTCCAATTCAAGAAGATGAAAAGGTGACTGTGGGAGATTGGGTCTTAACAAAAAGTAATAAGAAAAAGCAGTGGTACTCCCCAAGGTGGGATGGTCCTTTCAAATTCCTCTTAACTACCCCTACTGCGATAAGGATTGCAGAGAGGTCTACCTGGATTCACCAGTCCCATTGCAAAAAGGTTTTACAGGTAGAATAGGGCCAGTTGGCTGCAAGGAGGTTCAGAAAATCCGGCTATAAAGGGAGGTCTCGCACAAGGTGGGACTTGTCTCAAACCGGTGAAATCTCCCTCCCCTTCCAACTCCCCTACCCTATCCACTGGAACTCTGTAGCTGGTTAGGATAAAAGGAACAGTAATTATTCTTGGGTTACTGGTGACTCTAGGAGAGGCATCCATAAGAGGGGTTATACATTATGGAAGAGAATAGGAACCTTTGGATTGGGAAAGAACAGGAAAAGCATTGAATCTAACCTTTATAGAGGGAATAACTAGCACTATACTGGTAGACTTCTGTCAGATTGCAGATTTTGGGGATACAACTGGGGCTAGAGGACTTCTATGGGCAGATAAATACATTTGCTGGCTCTGGAATAGGGCAGGATGTGAAGCATGGAATCAGGCCCTGTGGACCACAGTGTATTAAGATTGGGGGTATAATCTACCAGGGCCTAAAAAGAGTGGAATAAAGGAAAGACTCATTACAGAAGCGGCCAACTCCCCCTGCACACACAGTAAGAACTGTAACCAATTATTGATAACATTAAAGGAGCCAAGAAAGGAAGCTAAGCGGTTGTACTCTATGGGACCATGGGTGTCAGGAACTGACACCTCAGGCAAATTTTTCCTCGAGGTATTACCACCTAATAAAACAGACAACAGGAAAAGGTAGACACAGAAGGGAAAGAAGAAGGCCATACTAAAATAGAAGTTCTGAGTAAAACTATAAGATTTACTAACCTAAAAGTAGAAGATGCCATAGCTTTGAAGATGGTTTACCAAGGAAAAAAAACGAGTGGTTAGAATGGTTGAAGTACACGGTTAAAACTCTAAAAAAGGAAAACTGTTTCGTTTGTGCCGGAGCCAGACTACATTTATTTATTTATGGTACTTATATAGCACCATCAATTTACGCAGAATTGCATTGTACAGTCACATTTAGCAACTATCCCTTTTCCTCTAGATCACAATACAGATCCAGAAGGTTTAAAATGTATGTTGTGATTATATAATAAGAGCTATACACCTGAAACAATTCTACCTGTCACACATTGAGTTTGTTGCCCCCAGTACAGAGACCTCAGAAACCTCCAGCGGTTACTGCTTATCCGGGCAACTTTACTTGTTTTGCACTTCCAGGGAACCATAGCAAGGTGGATCTTGGGTCACTACCCGATGACTACTGTGTGGAGAGGATTAACACAGGCAATGGTGACTGGGTTGAACATGACATTCAGAGAGCTGATGTCTGGTGGATGTGTAGGGATAAGAAACCACGAGCTAGGATACCGGCCAATGCCCAAGGGGATTGCGCTATGGTCCAGCTGGCTATGCCCCTGAGGATCCTGTCAGAACACCCGTGGACTAAGTCACCAACGGTATCAGTGGGACACCTCTCCCATAGGGTCATTTGACTCTAGGATCTACATAGATGAGTGCGGGGTGCTGGGCGAGTTTAGGGCCAGGAATCAAGTGACAGCTGGGTGTGAGTCTCTTCTCCGGTGGGTGACTATAGATAAAAAAGTTGACTGGATTAACTATATATACTATAACCAACAACAATTTGTAAACTATACTAGGGACGCTGTGAAGAGCCTAGCAGAACAGTTGGCCCCCACATCTCTAATGGCATGGAAGAACCGAATGGCCTTAGATATGGTCCTAGTTGAAAGAGGAGGGGTATGCAAAATGTTTGGTAAAACGTGTTGCACCTTTATCCCTAACAATACAGCTCCTGGAGGGACCATGACCAGAGCCTTGGAAGGACTGACTGCTCTATCGAATGAATTAGCGGAAAACTCAGGTATTAATGATCCATTCACAAATTGGCTTGAAGGATGGTTCGGTAAGTGGACTGGACTTATCACATCATGTTTGATTTCAATTGCTGTGGCTTTGGCCGTTTTGGTCACTTGCGGATGCTGCTGCATTCCCTGTATTCGAGGACTTTCACAAAAACGGATTGAAACCGCAGTCTCAAGAACGATGTATCAAGCCCTTCCTACCTCTGAGGAGACCTATGTGGACATTGAAGCTCAACTTAATGACATACAGTCCAAAAGTGTATAACTCAGGGACTATCATCAAAATGTGTTGAGATAAAATAGTCACACAAGAGGAGGGAATGTTGGAAAAGTTTTAAATGTTTATTGTGTGACTATTAGAAAAACAATAACCCTGAGACTGATTTTTAAGAGGACTTCTGAGCACATTGTATTAACTTGCTATATCGTTTGCTTTAACCAACTCCATGGTAAGTTGTAGGATAATTAGTCTTAACCATATATGGTAGAACAAGACTGTACAGGAAACACTAATTAGCCAAATAAAGTACCATTTTGTACCAGGCACACTATGTGTTTCCTCTTGCCAATACAAGCGTTATAGCTATATTATTGTGGATATTAGATGGGGGGATGTACATCTCTCTCGCGATTCTTACTGCATCTTTTGGCTTGTAAGCATCATCCTTTTTTGCGACACATCTGAAATAAATTGTCTGCTTTTCAATACATCTGGAGTTCGACTGATTACAGAATAATCCTAACATTATTATTTGGCTATTAAGCACTTGTTATTTTATATCATGGTGTAGAGGATATAATTTTACCAGTCCAGAGGCTTTATGCTTATACCTTTGATAGCGCTGCATTTTTAATGCGATTTTGGATATAAATCAATAATTAAAAAAATAAAATAAAAAAATTTTGATTTTTTTTTTTTAAAATCGATTTTTTTGATTTTATCAAAATTTTAATAAAATGCTTTTGGAGTAAAAAAATCCATCTAAAGATAGTTTCTATTTAAGATACATTAATAATTTAGTTTATTCAGCATGAAATTGAGTTTAGTTATGTAGCATGAGGCTGTATATTCTGAAATAGGGATGAGCCCGATGTTCGAGTCGAACGCAAGTTCATCTCGAACATCGGGTGTTCGCCGAATAGGGAGCAATTTGGGGTGTTTGCGGCAAATTTGAAAGCCGCGGAACACCCTTTAAAAGTCTATGGGAGAAATCTAAAGTGCTAATTTTAAAGGCTTACATGCAAGTTATTGTCATAAAAAGGGTTTGGGGACCCGGGTCCTGCCCCAGGGGAAATGTAACAATGCAAAAAAAAGTTTTAAAAAGGGCCATTTTTTCGGGAGCAGTGATTTTAATAATGCTTAAAGTGAAACAATAAAAGTGAAATATTCCTTTAAATTTCGTACCTGGGGGGTGTCTATAGTATTAAAATCGTATTTGGGTGTCTATAGTATGCCTGTAAAGTGGCGCATGTTTCCCGTGTTTAAACAGTCCCTGCACAAAATGACATTTCTAAAGGAAAAAAAGATCATTTAAAAGTACTCGCGGCTATAATGAATTGTCGGTCCCGGCAATACACATAAAAGTCATTAAAAAAAAATTTTACAACTGAGGGCAAGGCCACCCGGTGATGTAACCGGGTGACCCTGCCCCCCTCTGACGCTACGGGGAAGACATAGGGAGGTCCCCGTGCATCAGAGGGGGCGGGGTCACCTGGTGACGTCACCTTGGCTCCGCCCTCAGTTATAAGAGAACTGTCACCTGAGAGGACGGTCATTACGGGGTCATTACGGCGGGTGCCTCCCATGGAAGCGGATCAGTGGCAGCTTGTGGGGTTTTTTTTGGGGTTTTTTTTTTCGATCCATCGGAGCGAGAGAAGAAGGTGAATGGACTTCGTAGGACATTTTTATTTTTTAATAAAAGGACTTGTCCTCAAGCCGTGTCACGTCATTTTTACCATTTTCACACTCTTTTTGTGACATGGCCGTTACCATTTCACACAGGGGGGTGGCCGGGATCTGGGGGTCTCCTTGTTAAAGGGGGCTTCCAGATTCTGATAACCACCAGGCAAGGGTTGTGGGGATGAGGCCCTTGTCCCCATCAACATGGGCTACCCCAAAGCACCCTCCCCATGTTGAGGGCATGTGGCCTGGTATGGTTCAGGGGGGGTGCTCTCTCACCCCCCCCCCCTTTTTCCTGCGGCCTGCCAGGTTGCATGCTCGGATAAGGGTCTAGTATGGATTTTTGGGGGACCCCCACACCATTTTTTTTTTTATTTTGTCGCGGGGTTCACCTTAATATCCATACCAGACCTGAAGGGTCTGGTATGGATTTTGAGGGGGATCCCCACGCCATTTTTTTTTATTTAGTCGCGGGGTTCCCCTTAATATCCATACCAGACCTGAAGGGCCTGGTATGGAATTTGGGGGGACCCCCATGCAATTTTTTTTTTTTTTTTGTGGTTCGGGGTTCCCCTTAATATTCATACCAGAATGGACTTTAAGAGAAAACCCATGCCGTTTTTTTTCAATGACTTTTATGTGTTTTGCCGGGACCGACAATTCATTATAGCCGTACTTTTAAATGACTTTTTTTCCTTTAGAAATGTAATTTTGTGCAGGGAGAGTTGTAAACACGGGAAACATGCGCCAATTTACAGACATACTATAGAGACCTCCCAGGTACGAAATTTAAAAGGAATATTTCACTTTTATTGCTTCACTTTAAACATTATTAAAATCACTGCTCCCGAAAAAAAACAGCTGTTTTTAAAACTTTTTTTTGCATTGATCCATGTCCCCTGGGGCAGGACCCAGGTCCCCAAACACTTTTTATAACAATAACTTGCACATAAGCCTTTAAAATTAGCACTTTTGATTATTCATGTTCGTGTCCCATAGACTTTAACAGTGTTCGCCCGCTTGAACAAATTTTTTGCCTGTTCGCATGTTTTGCTGCGAACCGAACGGGGGGTGTTCGGCTCATCCCTATTCTGCAATATTAACATTTTTGGTAAACTCATTCAATGAATCCAAGCTGAAATAACATGCACTGCATTGATGCATTCACACAATTTCACAGTAACCATGAGATAAAACAAAGTTCAGGAATATTCCTTTATCCCATTGTTTTGCAAATATACAGGTAAAAGCCAGTAAATTAGAATATTTTGAAAAACTTGATTTATTTCAGCAATTGCATTCAAAAGGTGTAACTTGTACATTATATTTATTCATTGCACACAGACTGATGCATTCAAATGTTTATTTCATTTAATTTTGATGATTTGAAGTGGCAACAAATGAAAATCCAAAATTCCGTGTGTCACAAAATTAGAATATTACTTAAGGCTAATACAAAAAAGGGATTTTTTAGAAATGTTGGCCAACTGAAAAGTATGAAAATGAAAAATATGAGCATGTACAATACTCAATACTTGGTTGGAGCTCCTTTTGCCTCAATTACTGCATTAATGCGGCGTGGCATGGAGTCGATGAGTTTCTGGCACTGCTCAGGTGTTATGAGAGCCCAGGTTGCTCTGATAGTGGCCTTCAACTCTTCTGCGTTGTTGGGTCTGGCATTCTGCATCTTCCTTTTCACAATACCCCACAGATTTTCTATGGGGCTAAGGTCAGGGGAGTTGGCTGGCCAATTTAGAACAGAAATACCATGGTCCGTAAACCAGGCACGGGTAGATTTTGCGCTGTGTGCAGGCGCCAAGTCCTGTTGGAACCTGAAATCTCCATCTCCATAGAGCAGGTCAGCAGCAGGAAGCATGAAGTGCTCTAAAACTTGCTGGTAGACGGCTGCGTTGACCCTGGATCTCAGGAAACAGAGTGGACCGACACCAGCAGATGACATGGCACCCCAAACCATCACTGATGGTGGAAACTTTACACTAGACTTCAGGCAACGTGGATCCTGTGCCTCTCCTGTCTTCCTCCAGACTCTGGGACCTCGATTTCCAAAGGAAATGCAAAATTTGCTTTCGTCAGAAAACATGACTTTGGACCACTCAGCAGCAGTCCAGCTCTTTTTTTCCTTAGCCCAGGTGAGACGGTTTTCGCGCTGTTTCTTGGTCAACAGTGGCTTGACACGAGGTATGCGGCAGTTGAAACCCATGTCTTTCAAGCGTCTCTTGGTGGTGGATCTTGAAGCACTGACTCCAGCAGCTGTCCACTCCTTGTGAATCTCCCCCACATTTTTGAATGGTTTTTTTTTCACAATCTTGACTAGGGCGCGGTGATCCCTATCGCTTGTACACTTTTTCTGACCACAGTTTTTCCTTCCCTTTGCCTCTCTATTAATGTGTTTGGACACAGAGCTCTGAGAACAGCCAGCCTCTTCAGCAATAACCTTTTGTGTCTTTCCCTCCTTGTGCAATGTGTCGATGGTCGCCTTTTGGACAGCTGTCAAATCTGAAGTCTTCCCCATGTTTGTGTAGGCTTCAGAACTGGACTGAGAGACCATTTAAAGCCCTTTGCAGGTGTTTTGAGTTAATCAGCTGATTAGTTTGTGGCACCAGGTGTCTTCAAAATTTAACCCTTACACAATATTCTAATTTTGTGACACACGGAATTTTGGATTTTCATTTGTTGCCACTTCAAATCATCAAAATTAAATGAAATAAACATTTGAATGCATCAGTCTGTGTGCAATGAATAAATATAATGTACAAGTTACACCTTTTGAATGCAATTACTGAAATAAATCAAGTTTTTCAAAATATTCTAATTTACTGGCTTTTACGTGTATGTACACTACAAACTGTATGATTGAATCGGTTATGATATCGCTGTTTAACCTGACAGCATATTATTCTAAATAGGAAACATTAATTTTGTTTGCAAATATTAAAGATTCTAACTACCAACAAGAATGAGTCCTTACATTTAAAGAGCACCTGTCATTTCAGATCCATCATGGCAGCACCTGTTATCGTACATTCACTCACCTGCTGCCGCCACATTCCTCACCTTGTTGTGTCACTGCCGCATCACCAGCCGTCCCATTAAAGTGAATGGGACTGTTGGTAAGTCAACAGCGGGTCAGAGGAGAATCTGCTGTGGGACAGAGATGACAGTTGCTCTTTAACCGCTAGCCTAACGCCCACCGTCATATGACGGCCGGACGGTAAGCCTATTGTTCTGAGTGGACGTCATATGACGTCCACCGTTTAAACAGGGCATGCGCGCGATCGTGAGCGCGCAGCCCTGTACTGTCGGTGGCGGCGTGTCACCGAGACACCGCTCGTCACCGACAGGGGTGAACAGCCACTGCGCATGGCTGTTTACCACGTGATCGGCCGTGATGAAGTCACGGCCGATCACTAATGGTACATCCCGCATTGCACGGCGCATGCGCGCGATCGTGAGCGCGCTGCGCGTGCACGTCGGTGGCGGCGTGTTCCCCGGGAACACTGCTCGTCACCGACGATAGTTTACATCCATTGGCCAGTACTGTGTACCATGTGATCGGCTGTGATCCATTCACAGCCGATCACTAAGTGTAAACAAAGACCTGTCACTAGCTGTTACTAGCCCTTCTCTCCTCACACACCGTTTCCAGTGTGAGGAGAGAAGAGCCAGGAGCAGTGAGTTACAGATCTTTGTATTTGTAGTGTCTGCACCAACACCACTTCTGTCCCATCGCCCCCCCCAATTGTCATCTGTCACCCAACAGTCACCCCATAAAAAGTGCACCTGTCACATAGAGACTGCCATTAGTGACCATCAGCGGTGCCCTGTCACCCACCAGTGACCGTGCCCTGTCACCCGTCACCCATCAGTGACCTGCCCTGTCACCCATCACCCATCAGTGACCTGCCCTGTCATCCGTCACCCATCAGTGACCTGCCCTGTCACCCGTCACCCATCAGTGACCTGCCCTGTCATCCGTCACCCATCAGTGACCTGCCCTGTCACCCGTCACCCATCAGTGACCTGCCCTGTCATCCGTCACCCATCAGTGACCTGCCCTGTCACCCGTCACCCACCAGTGACCTGCCCTGTCACCCGTCACCCACCAGTGACCGTGCCCTGTCACCCGTCACCCACCAGTGACCATCAGCGGTGCACCCGTCACCCATCAGTGACGTCGCCTGTCAACAATCTGTGACTGTCACTGTCCGTGGCCTGTCACCCATCAGTGACCGTGCCCTCTCACCCGTCACCCATCAGTGACTGTACCCTGTCACCCATCAGTGACCATCAGCGGTGCACCTGTCACCCATCAGTGACCGTCGCCTGTCAACTATCTGTGACCATCGCCCATCACACCATCACCTCTCAGTGAACGTCACCTGCCACCCATCGCACAGCCCATCAGTGACCGTCACCTGCCACCCATCTGTCACCTGTCGCACAGCTACCCGCCACACAGCCATGTCCAAAAGAGGATATACAAGTGAGGAGGCGTTCCAGATCCTCTCTATGACTGATGAGAGCACCGGGGAGCTCTCATCAGAGTCCCATTCTGATTCCGAATCAAGTTCGGCATTTGAGCCGATCGAGAGTAGCAATGGTTCGGATGAAGAATGGGTCCCTGCTAAAAGGGCACGACACTCTGGAACCCAGGAAGTCGCCAGCAACCGGGATTATATTCCCAGTACCAGCTCTGCCACCAGAAATAGGCCCCAGGAAGAAAGGCCCAGTACCAGTGCTGCCGCCAGCAATAGGCCCCAGGAACAAAGGCCCAGTACCAGTGCTGCCACCAGAGATGGGCCCCGCGCACAAATGCCCAGTACCAGTGCTGCCACCAGAGATAGGCCCCTCGCACAAATGCCCAGTACCAGTGCTGCCACATCACACCTGAGTTCCAGCACAGGAAATTCAACTCCCCCAACTACTGGAGTGTCACGTCCCCCAAGAGCCAGGGCCGCTACCTATATGCCAGATGGTCTTGCCAACCCAACATGGCTGCCTTCCAACTCGGGATCACCAAATATTCCCCCTTTCACAGCACAGCCAGGTGTGCAGGCCAACACCCAAAATTTTACAGAGATCAATTTTTTTCACCTGTTTTTGCCCGACACTTTGCTGCAGTTCATTGTCGACCAGACAAATTTGTATGCCCAGCAGTATATTGCCAGCAACCCCCAATCATCTTATGCCCGTCCGTTTGAGTGGAGAGATTTGAATATGGAGGAGTTCAAATTGTTTTTGGGCCTCACCCTAAATATGGGGCTTACAAAAAAAAATGAAGGACATACCTATTGGTCCACCCACCCCATACACCATATGCCCATGTATTCTGCCGCTATGTCCAGGTCCCGATATGAGATGATTATGAGATTCTTTCATTTTAACGACAACACCCAGTGCCCTCCCCGCAATCATCCAAATTCCGATAAGCTGTACAAGATTCGCCCACTAATAAATTCATTTTCCCAACGATTTGCAGAACTTTATGTCCCCGAGAAGATTATATGTGTGGATGAGTCCCTGGTACCATTTTCAGGCCGGCTAGGAATAAAACAGTATATTCCTACCAAAAAAGCCAAATATGGAGTCAAATTTTACAAGCTGTGTGAGAGAGCCACGGGATATCTATATGCATTCCGCATATATGAGGGAAGAGATTCCCAGCTCCAGCCCCCTGAGTGCCCGGCCTACATGGGCACAACTGGAAAAATTGTATGGGACCTGGCTTACCCACTTCTAAAAAAAGGCTATCATATATACCTGGACAACTTTTATACCAGCCTGCCCCTTTTCAGACACCTTTATATTGAAAAAACCCTGGCCTGCGGAACTTCAAGAAAAAATAGGAAGGGCTTCCCACAATCCATTGTGAACAAAAGGCTGAAAAAGGGGGAAAGAGCAACACTGAGATGTAATGAAGTGCTGGCCTTGAGGTGGAAGGATAACAGGAACGTGCACATGATGTCCACCATTCATGATGACACTGCAGTTGTAGTTCAGCGAAGACGAGGTCCCATTGAAAAACCGACATGTGTCCAAGACTATAATCTCTACATGGGGGGGGTGGATTTCAATGACCAAATGATTCAGCCCTATTTGTCAATAAGGAGGTCCCGATTCTGGTATAAGAAGGTAGCAATATATCTAATCCATTTGGCCATTTACAATTCCTACATAATCTACACAAAATCCACAGAAAGCCCCGCCTCCTTCCTAAAATTCATAGAAGAAGTAGTCACGTCCCTCATCTATCCACAAAGACCCCTCCCAGAATTACCTCGTTCTGATGCTGTTAGCCAACTTCATGAACGCCACTTCCAGTACAACATTCCACCATCGGAAACAGGCCGAAGACGGCAAAAAAAATGTCGTGTGTGCAGCAGAAGAGGTTTTCGAAAAGATACAAGCTACTATTGTCCCCAGTGTCCCTCCCAACCTGGCCTTTGCATTGGTGAATGCTTCGAACTGTATCATACATCCCCAAGTTATTAGCCCATATTTTCCCCATTTTCGCTGATCATTTTCCATGCTTCCCCAAAATAACCATGCCACTGCCTTCAATGTGAACTGACCCTGGCCTGCTTTTTGACTATGCCTCTGCCTACCGTTTGGACTGCTTCCACATGAACTGACCCTGGCCTGTTTTGACTATGCCTCTGCCCACCGTTTGGACTGCTTGCTCGTGAACTGACCCTGGCCTGTTTTGTGACTACTCTTCTGCCTACCGCTTGGACTGCTTGCACGTTAACTGACCCTGGCTTGTTTTATGGACTATGCTTTTGCCTACCACTTGGACTGATCTGTTGCCCTGCTACTATAGTACACAGGGGTCTCACATATGTGAGGGGCTCCAGAAAAGTTTTTCCGGATGGAGATAACAATTTTTTTTGTTTTCTCCCGGTTTTGTAATTTCCGGATTAGGGTCTGGAGTCCGGAGGCTTCATAGAGATTTGGGTGGGTCGAAGCCTCTACCCCTGTGCCCCTGTGCACAGGTCTTACCCGATTGCGGCCCTCAGCCTTCTGCTGACTTACTGCCATCATGCCTTTGCCTGCCGCATGAACGGACCACACATCTGCCTGCTACCTGGACTATGCAAATAATTCGCTGTAGCAAGAGGCAGTATGTTTATGAAGGGCTGGAGAGCGGTACAATAATGTGTGTCTGCAGGTAACAGTGTACCAGGACCAATATTATGGCTGTGCTGGCTGTCTCTGCCTGGACAATTCCTATGGACTGTGCTGTGCCGACTATAGACAATATTCCTGCCTGCTGCCTGGATAGTTATTGCTGTCGCTAAGCACATCCCTGACTGCTGCCTGGACCAGTGCTCTCTTCTGTGGACACTACTAAAAGCACAGGTAATACTTTTTTTTTTTAATCCTTTCCGCAATAGAATTTATTTTGGATTGTAATTCTTGGTATGTACATGCTATGTGTTAGAAATATGAAGGGCCTTCAAAAATGATAGGTTGCCAGGAAATTATCTATGTAATGTATGCTCCTAGAACGCCTGATGGTGCTACTTGGATGTTGGGCCACTGTATGTGGCCAAGCTGTGTAAGTCTCACACATGTGGTATCCCCATACTCAGGGGGAGTAGCAGAATGTATTTTGGGGTGTCATTTTTGCTATGTGTTGGAAATATCTTATAAAATGGACAACTTTGTGTAAAAAAAATGTGTTTTTATTTTTTTTCCACATTTTCCAAAAACTTCTGGAAAAAAAATAACCGTTCAAAAGACTCATTATGCCTCATAGATTATACGTTGGGGTGTTTGCTTTCCAAAATGGGGTCATTTTGTTGGCAATTCCTTTGTCCTGGTGCTCCAGGGCCTTCAAAAGTGTAATAGGTGGTTGAGAAATGAGATGTGCAATTTATGCTCGTAGATCGCCTGATGGTGCTACTTCAATGTTGGGCCTTTGTATGTGGCCAGGCTGTGTAAAAGTCCCACACATGTGGTATCGCCATACTCAGGAGGAGTAGCAGAATGTATTTTGGGGTGTCATTTTTGCTATGTATTTGCTATGTGTTGGAAATATCTTATAAATGGACAACTTTGTGTAAAAAAAAATGCGTTTTCATTTTTTTTCCACATTTTCCAAAAACATCTGGTAAAAAAATAACCGTTCAAAAGACTCATTATGCCTCATAGATTATACATTGGGGTGTTTGCTTTCCAAAATGGGGTCATTTTGTGGGCAATTCCTTTGTCCTGGTGCTCCAGGGCCTTCAAAATTGTAATAGGTGGTTGAGAAATGAGATGTGCAATTTATGCTCGTAGATCGCCTGATGGTGCTACTTCAATGTTGGGCCTTTGTATGTGGCCAGGCTGTGTAAAAGTCCCGCACATGTGGTATCGCCATACTCAGGAGGAGTAGCAGAATGTATTTTGGGGTGTCATTTTTGCTATGTATTTGCTATGTGTTGGAAATATCTTATAAATGGACAACTTTGTGTAAAAAAAATGCGTTTTCATTTTTTTTCCACATTTTCCAAAAACATCTGGTAAAAAAATAACCATTCAAAAGACTCATTATGCCTCATAGATTATACATTGGGGTGTTTGCTTTCCAAAATGGGGTCATTTTGTGGGCAATTCCTTTGTCCTGGTGCTCCAAGGCCTTCAAAAGTGTAATAGGTGGTTGAGAAATGAGATGTGCAATTTATGCTCGTAGATCGCCTGATGGTGCGACTTCAATGTTGGGCCTTTGTATGTGGCCAGGCTGTGTAAAAGTCCCACACATGTGGTATCGCCATACTCAGGAGGAGTAGCAGAATGTATTTTGGGGTGTCATTTTTGCTATGTATTTGCTATGTGTTGGAAATATCTTATAAATGGACAACTTTGTGTAAAAAAAATGCGTTTTCATTTTTTTTCCACATTTTCCAAAAACATCTGGTAAAAAAATAACCATTCAAAAGACTCATTATGCCTCATAGATTATACATTGGGGTGTTTGCTTTCCAAAATGGGGTCATTTTGTGGGCAATTCCTTTGTCCTGGTGCTCCAAGGCCTTCAAAAGTGTAATAGGTGGTTGAGAAATGAGATGTGCAATTTATGCTCGTAGATCGCCTGATGGTGCTACTTCAATGTTGGGCCTTTGTATGTGGCCAGGCTGTGTAAAAGTCCCACACATGTGGTATCGCCATACTCAGGAGGAGTAGCAGAATGTATTTTGGGGTGTAATTTGTTGTATGCATATGCTCTGTGAGAGAAATAACCAGTTAATATGAAAATTTTGAAAAAAAAAAAAAAAAAAAAAAATCTTCATTTTGCAAAGAATTGTGGGAAAAAATTACACCTTAAAAAAACTCACCATGCTACTTACTTAATACCTTGGAATGTCTACTTTCTAAAAAGGGGTCATTTGGGGGGTATTTGTACTTTTCTCACTTGTTAGTACCTCAAGAAATGAGATTCACCTGATGTACTGAAGGCCTGATCAGATGTTTTCAATTTTCAGTGATTGGCACCATAGTTTGTAGACTCTATAACTTTCACAAAGACCAAATAATATACACTAATTTGGGTTATTTTTACCAAAGATATATAGCAGTATAAATTGTGGCCAAAATTTATGAAGAAAAATTACTAATTTGCTAAATTTTATGACAAAAACAAAGAAAAAGGCAATTTTTCACAAAATTTACGGTCTTTTTTTATTTATAGCACAAAAAATAAAAAACCCATTAGTGATTAAATACCACCAAAAGAAAGCTCTATTTGTGTGAAAAAAAGGACACAAATTTCATTTGGGTACAGTGTTGCATGACTGAGTAATAGTCATTCAAAGTGTGAGAGCACCAAAAGCTGAAAATTGGTCTGGGCAGGAAGGGGGTTTAAGTGCCCTGTATTGAGGTGGTTAAAAATTATGATTTAAAATCGACTTGATTTAAATCAAATCCACCCTGGAAAAAAAAAAAAAAAGGCATAAATAAAATCTCCCTAAGATGTAGCACAAAAGGCAACTGTTCAGATCTAAAATCTTCATTTTACATTTGATATAGAACTTTTTACTAGGTACATTTTTTCACCGACCAATCTGCATATTACCATTGAGCCCCTTTCACACAGGGAATCTGATCAGGTCCAACTGACAGTTTTTCAGATCTGTGAAAATGGAAATTCAGTCAGCGCAAAAACTAAATTCTAACTATAAAATAAAATAAAAGCAGCTGAACACTGAAGGCAAACATATAAAACCTTAAAGTATATAAAATAAATAAGCAGTGCAGCGCTATATGTACAACCAGAAGACTCAAATGTTACTCATAGCATAAATACAATAAAGTCCCCTTTAAATGTAGAAATAGGCAGATTGATAGAAAAGAGGTCTCCTCTGCGGTGGTCTAGGTCAGTGTTTCTCAACTCCAGTCCTCAAGGCGCCCCAACAGGTCATGTTTTCAGGCTGTCCAGTATTTTGCACAGGTGATTTGATCAGATTCACTGCCTTAGTAATTACCATAGCCGATTCATCTGAGGGAAATCCTGAAAACATGACCTGTTGGGGCGCCTTGAGGACTGGAGTTGAAACACTGGTCTAGGTGCTCATAACAGTTCATACAGTGCAATGCAATCCATGATTCCACCACCAGTTAGCCAAACAGCTCACCTCAGCATCGTTTTTCAGATCTGATCAGACCCTGCAGTCTCTTCTATGGAGCGGAGGAATTCAGCAGACACCTATCACCATCCGATCCTGTCCTCCTAATGCAGATGGATGGGGGACCTCTTCCCCATCCGTCTGGCAGATCGGTATGGAAGGAAAAGGACAGGCGGTCCATTTACATCCGCCTGCCCCATAGACGAGAGCGGGCTGGGTCCGTGCCTGCATAGTGAAATGGACACGGACCTGTCGCCCGCCTGCTCAGCGGCGAGATCCACTGCAGAACAAGCAGACCCCGCTTCATGGAGGCGCCTGCGTAAAAGGGGCCTTACAATACCTTTTGAGGCTGACTGATTATAAGTCATCTCAGAACACAGGGGTGTGCTAATTTATTAATTAGTAACAGCTTGGAAAAGTGGCATAAATTCTCCCAGGATTCTAAGGAAAGATGGAAACCTTGCACTCAAAACGTGGATGCATTAGTGGGAGACATAGGTGGCTGCTGCTTAAATTAAATCCTGAAACGAAGGAGCTGGAGGTGGGGCCGAGCCATGCTGTTTGTGTCTATGGACACAGGCTTGCTAGGGGGGGTAATCACAGAAGAGGAGGCATCTGGAGTGCCAGCAGGGGGGACCCCATTGCACAGAGCAGGCAAGTATGACATGTTTATTTTTTTTTTTTTTTTTAATGAAGTTTTAGAATCACTCGAAAACAATGGTAAGGGAAAAAAAAAAAAAAAAAAAAAAAAAAGAACAAAACAATAGTATACTTGATATATTAGAACGATTGACGTAAAAAACCCATGCCAGTCAGATTTTACGCTCCATCAGGCAACCATGCTCTGCACATGTGTTGTAGTCACAGAATGTGAACCATTTATATTGCTTCATTCTGTATTTATTTCTTCTCTTTGGCAAAACGCACAAGAGTTCACGGTGCAGGAGAAATCCTGGGGATGCTGGCAGATTAGGAAGATGACCCCTGCAGGCTGTTCTCTTGGCGGTAGCCCAGCAGAAGCTGGTTAATAAGAGTTTTGTCATTGTCCCTCTTGTTAACAGGTAAAGGTGGAAATGGGTTTCCCTTGTATTCTATTACGGCCATTTTGGCTCGGTCCAGGTTCTCTCTGTTCGGGATCTGGTACATGCTCGTGTAGTTGCCATTGTGTAAACTGAAGCGAGGAACCAGAACCTTGAAAAGCTTATGAATGAGGTCCTTTTCCTGAAAAAAAAAAAAAAAAAAAAAAGTAAAAAAAAAATGTAAAAATATAAAAATAAAAGCATAAAAAATGTACCTCCAAAAATATTACACTGCTACAATTAAAAGCAAGCAATAAGGGCCTTGTCAGACATGTCTTCAAAACACGCCAATACTAAAGTGGTTGTTAAGCCACTGTGTCTTCTTGCTACAATCCCCTTTGTTATAGTAAATGACTTGCCCCAGTGTACTGGATGTGTTCTTATAGCACCGTTCGACGCTCATGCGACCGGCCGCCTCTCTCCTCTTTCGTTCTGACAGCAAAGTGGGCAGGGCTGAGAATCCCCCGCTGACGTCAGCCAGGAGGAGGAGAGGAGAGAGGCGGCTGATCACGTGAGTGCCGCTCTAAAATAAGGTATATAGAAGCATATTTTTTTACAAAACACATGCACTGGGGCAATTCATTTACTATAACAGAGGGGATTGTAGCACTAACACTTATGATAACACTTAACAAGTTATGATAGCAGCAGGAAGGGAGGGCTGGATAGGAGCTGACAGGCAGGGAGGAGGGGGATGGAAGAGAGCTGTGGATGACGGAGGCATGTAAACTGACCAGTATGTCAGCAGCCATAGTAAACCGTGGTCAGTTTACAGGGGGGGTGGCAGAACCAGGTAGGATCAGCCAGGTATTTCAGGTAATACAGGGGACCAATGACACAGCACAAGCACTGTGCTGCATAACATGCTTTAAAGGAACAGGAACTCTATATTTTTTTTTTTTTAGGGTTGCAAACACTTTAGACCCCTTTCACACAGGGCACGTCTGTTTTGATGGACTCTGCTTGCTCCGCGGGGGATCGATCCGTCGTTCTCTGCCGAGCAGGCGGATGACAGGTCCGTCTCCGCTCACTGTGCTGAGACGGACCTGTCAGAGTTCCGCTCTCCCCTATGAGAGATCGGACAAAAACGGATCCACCTGTCTGTTTTCATCCGATCCGCCAGACGGATGGAAAATAGGGTCTCCATCCATCTGGATTTGGCAGACCGGATCGGATAGCGGTAGATGTCAGCGGACATGTCACAGCTAACATCCGTCCCTCCATAGAGTTGAATGGAGCGTCCGATCAGGTCCACCTGAAAAATGGACAGGCAGACATGATCCGACAACATGTGTGAAAGGGGCCTTTAACTACTCGGCAATCAGGCTTTTTGTTTGCAAGTTTAACCCTTTCATGACTAAGCCTATTTTTGAAATTTGGTGTTTACAAGTTAAAATCCGTATTTTTTGCTAGAAAATGACTTAGAACCCCCAAACATTATATATATTTTTTTAGCAGAGAATCTAGAGAATAAAATGGCGATTGTTGCAATATTTTTTATCACACAGTATTTGTGCAGCGGTGTTTTAAACGCAAATTTTTGGAAAAGTGACACTTTCATGAATTTTAAAAAATCCAAACAGTAAAGTTACCCCAATTTTTTTGTATAATGTGAAAGATGATGTTACGCCGAGTAAATAGATACCAAACATGTCACCCTTTAAAATTGCGCGCACTCGTGGAATGGCGACGAACTACGGTACCTATGAATTTCCATAGGCGACGCTTTAAAAAAATTTTTTACGGTTACCAGGTTTGAGCTACAGAGGAGGTCTATGGCTAGAATTATTGCTCTCGCTCTGACGATCGCGGCGATACCTCACATGTGTGGTTTGAATACTGTTTACATATGCGGGCGCGACTTCCGTATGCGTTTTCTTCGCTGCGCGAACTCGCGGGGACGGGGGCACTTTAAAAATTTATTTTTTTATTTATTTTATTTATTTTTGTACTTTATAAATTGTGTTTAAAAATTTTTTTTTTTTTTTACTTTTATTGCTGTCACAAGGAATGTAAACATCCCTTTTGACAGTAATATGTGGTGACAGGTACTCTTTATGGAGGGATGGGGGGTCTAAAAGACCCCCCCATCCCTCCTTTACACTTCAAAGTATTCAGATCGCCGAAAACGGCGATTCTGAATACTGTGTACTTTTTTAAATTTGGCGCCATTGGCAGCCGAGTAAACGGGAAGTGACGTCATGACGTCGCTTCCGCGTTTACAACGAGAAGGCTGGAACGAAGCCGCTCACAGCTTCGTTCCAGCCCGCCCCCAGCCGCCGAAGGCAGCCGAATGGACACCGGGCCTCCCGATCGCACGGGAGGCCCGGTAACAGCGGTGGGAGGCGGCGGGATGTCCCCTCCCGCTCCTCCGGTATAACAGCCGAGCGGCTTTTAGCCGCATCGGTTGTTATACTTGGGTAGCCGATCGCCCGCTGTAAACAACGGTACCGGGATGATGCCTGCAGCTGCGGGCATCATCCCGGTATAACCCCGGAAAGCAGAGTACGCATATCTGCGTACGGTCGGCGGGAAGGGGTTAAATCAGTATTTTTTGCTAAAAAATTACATAGAAACCCCAAACATAATACTTTTTTTTAGCATATATTAGGGAATAAAAAAGCACTCGTTTACCCAAATTTGTTTGTATAAGAGTGTGAAAGATGAGGTTACGCCGAGTAAATAAATACCGAACACGTCACGCTTTAAAATTGCACACGCTCGTGGAATGGCGACAAACTACATTACTTAAAAATCTCCATAGGCGACACTTTAAACGCCTTTACAGGTTACCCGTTTAGAGTTACAGAGGAAGAATTATTGCTCTCGCTCTAACGTTTGTGGCGATACGTCACATGTATGGTGCGAATACCGTTTACATACGCGTTCGCTTCAGCGCACGAGCATGGAAGGAAGAGGGCGCTTTAATTTTTTTTTTTTCGTTTTTTTTTTTTAATCACTTTTAGGCCTCATGTACACGGCTGCTGGTAAACGGACGTTCAGAGGCAGTTGGATGCTTTTTTCAGCTGCCCCTGCTCATCCAATGTTATCCTAGGTGTACATGTACACAGGTTCGTTTAAAGTGGGGTTCCACCCAAAAAAACAAAAATACCTGAAAAATTCTAAAAAAAAACATTTGGATATTTATTTTTTTACTTACCTCTAAATGCCTGTTGCTAGGTGGTCCCTCGTAGTCTGCCTCTTCCTTTGCCTGGGCTGGTGACATCACTTCCCCCTCAGCACAGGAAGGGCTCCGCTCCGCTCCGCTCACTCCCTCCCTCCTGTCAATCATCTGGGACCTATTACAGGTCCCAGGTGATTGAGCGGGGCTTCGATTCCCCGCATCGCTGGACCCAGGGACAGGTAAGTGTCCAATTAAAAGTCAGCAGCTGCAGTATTTGTAGCTGCTGACTTTTAATTTTTTTTTTTTTTTTTTTTTAATGGACCCCCTGGGTGGAACTCCTCTTTAACCACTTCAGCCCCGGAAGGATTTACCCCTTCCTGACCAGAGCACTTTTTACAATTTGGCACTGCGTCTCTTTAACTGCTAATTGCGCGGTCATGCAATGCTGTACCCAAAAGAAATTTGCGTCCTTTTCTTCCCACAAATAGAGCTTTCTTTTGATGGTATTTGATCACCTCTGCGGTTTTTTTTTTTTTGCGCTATAAACGGAAAAAGACCGAAAATTTAGAAAAAAAAAAAATGATATTTTCTACTTTTTGTTATAAAAAAAAATCCAATAAACTCAATTTTAGTCATACATTTAGGCCAAAATGTATTCGGCCACATGTCATGGTAAAAAAAATGTCAATAAGCATATATTTATTGGTTTGCGCAAAAGTTATAGCGTCTACAAACTAGGGTACTTTTTCTGGAATTTGCACAGCTTTTAGTTTATGACTGCCTATGTCATTTCTTGAGGTGCTAAAATGACAGGGCAGTACAAACCCCCACAAATGACCCCATTTTGGAAAGTAGACACCCCAAGGAAATTGCTGAGAGGCATGTTGAGCCCATTGAATATTTATTTTTTTTGTTCCAAGTGATTGAATAATGACAGAAAAAAAAAAAAAAAAAATTTACAAAAAGTTGTCACTAAATGATATATTGCTCACACAGGCCATGGGCATATGTGGAATTGCACCCCAAAATACATTCAGCTGCTTCTCCGGAGTATGGGGATACCACATGTGTGGGACTTTTTGGGAGCCTAGCCGCGTACGGGGCCCCAAAAACCAATCACCACCTTCAGGATTTCTAAGGGCGTAAATTTTTGATTTCACTCCTCGCTGCCTATCACAGTTTTGAAGGCCATAAAATGCCATGATGGCACAAACCCCCCCAAATGACCCCATTTTGGAAAGTAGACACCCCAAGCTATTTGCTGAGAGGCATGGTGAGTATTTTGCAGCTCTCATTTGTTTTTGAAAATGAAGAAAGACCAGAAAAAAATTTTTTTTTTTCTTTTTTCAATTTTCAAAACTTTGTGACAAAAAGTGAGGTCTGCAAAATACTCACTATACCTCTCAGCAAATAGCTTGGGGTGTCTACTTTCCAAAATGGGGTCATTTGGGAGGGTTTTGTGCCACCTGGGCATTCCATGGCCTCCGAAACTGTGATAGGCAGTGAAGAGTGAATTCAAAAATTTACGCCCTTAGAAAGCCTGAAGGCGGTGCTTGGATTTCGGGGTCCCGTGCACGGCTAGGCTCCCAAAAAGTCCCACACATGTGGTATCCCTGTACTCAGGAGAAGCAACAGAATGTATTTTGGGGTGTAATTTTACATATTCCCATGGCATGTTTGAGCAATATATCATTTAGTGACAACTTTGTGCAAAAAAAAAAAAAAAAATTTGTCTCTTTCCTGCAACTTGTGTCACAATATAAAATATTCCATGGACTCGACATGCCTCTCAGCAAATAGCTTGGGGTGTCTACTTTCCAAAATGGGGTCATTTGGGGGGGTTTTGAACTGTCTTGGCATTTTATGCACAACATTTAGAAGCTTATGTCACACATCACCCACACTTCTAACCACTTGAATACAAAGCCCTTTCTGACACTTTTTGATTACATGAAAAAATTATTTTTTTTTGCAAGAAAATTACTTTGAACCCCCAAACATTATATATTTTTTTAAAGCAAATGCCCTACAGATTAAAATGGTGGGTGTTTCATTTTTTTTTTTTTCACACAGTATTTGCGCAGCGATTTTTCAAACGCATTTTTTGTGGAAAAAACACACTTTTTTAAATTTTAATGCACTAAAACACACTATATTGCCCAAATGTTTGATGAAATAAAAAAGATGATCTTAGGCCGAGTACATGGATACCAAACATGACATGCTTTAAAATTGCGCACAAACGTGCAGTGGCAACAAAATTAATACATTTTTAAAAGCCTTTAAAAGCCAGTGACACCTCACATGCATGGTGCAATTGCTGTTTACATTTGACGCCAGACCGACGCTTGCGTTCGCCTTTGCGCGAGAGCAGGGGGACAGAGGTGCTTTTTTTTTTTTTTCCTTTATTATTTTTTTGCTTTTTTATCTTATTTTTAAACTGTTCCTTTCATTTTTTTTTTTTTTTTTTAATCATTTTTATTGTTATCTCAGGGAATGTAAATATCCCCTATGATAGCAATAGGTAGTGACAGGTACTCTTTTTTTGAAAAAATTGGGGTCTATTAGACCCTAGATCTCTCCTCTGCCCTCAAAGCATCTGACCACACCAAGATCGGTGTGAAAAAATGCTTCCCCAATTTCCCAATGGCGCTGTTTACATCCGGCAAAATCTAAGTCATAAAATGCTTGTAGCTTCCGGTTTCTTAGGCCATAGAGATGTTTGGAGCCACTCTGGTCTCTGATCAGCTCTATGGTCAGCTGGCTGAATCACCGGCTGCATTCTCAGGTTCCCTGTTGAGACAGGAGAGCCAGAGAAAAACATGGAAGACGGTAGGGGGGGGGGGGCATTCTCTCCCACTGCTTGTAAAAGCAGTCTAGAGGCTAATTAGCCGCTAGGATTGCTTTTACTTGAAAGCCGACCGCTGGCTGAAAAGAATGATACCAAGATGATACCTAAACCTGCAGGCATCATTCTGGTATAACCACTCAAAGTCGTGAATGGCGTACCTGAAGACAAAAAAACGGTTAACAATAAAGCACAGTGAACAGTAAAGTATAAAAAATTGCATACCTGAAAAGCAAACATGATAAAACATAATAACAATAAAACATTGCAGAATAGAATACAGTAAAAAAGAGCAGAACCATAGAGAGAGAGAATAGAGAGAGAGAGAACAATAAAACGACAACTATTTATTTATTTTTTTTTTTTTACACTTTTTTTTGTAACTGTAACTTTTATAACTGTAACCGGTTCCAGGTTCGGGTCTCTCAAAATGCGATGGCATCTTGGGAGACCCTGTGAAAGTGTGTCCTAGTCTGTGCAATGCTGTACCCTACGCTAATACTCAACTAGTGAATGGTAGCGTTCAAAACATTCACCAATGCAAAGACCAGGATTGTCAGGACAGGAGGGACAATAATAGTGGGTGTCACGCCTATATCCGCGCTTGCTGCAGACACAACATCTTTTTTGGGGGGGGTTCGTTGGGTAGGGGTACTCAGGAGGACATAAAGAAAATGCCTCTCATGCAGCCGACTGCATTTGGTTGGGGATGTGAATGGGGGAAGTACGGGCGCTGCAGAAGCGGTGGTTTCCCAATTAGGATTGGCGAATGCAGCAGGAAGGGCATTATGGGCACGACGGGCCTGTGTTTGTCTTCTTGGTGGCAGCGCGACACTACTTGTGCTTGCCACCTCACCAGCTTGAACTGCACTTATGGGACTCGCCACGTCACCAAGTGTTACTGCAGTGCTGGTTTGACTACGACCGGGGTGTACTAGGCCGCTGGTGCTTGCCAGTTCACCAAAACGCTACCAAAAAAACTGTTAGCAATCGCAGGGATCAGGCCTGACTCTGCGAACGCTGCAGTTATGCGTTTAGTGTTTTGTAAGTGACAGTGATCGATCGATACTGCGCTTGGGTGGGCTGGGCTGGGCCGGGCGGAGGGGCAAAACGCAGGTGCTAGCAGGTATCTGGGCTGATCCCGCTAACACTGCGTTTTTGGGAACCCTAAACTGCTGGGGACGCTAGTATAGATCTGATCGGATCAGATATTGATGCGTTCAGATACTATACCACTAAGGGAGGTGTACGGTGCGTGGGTGTTAGCGCTACTGGCACTAACCTGACGCTGTCTGGGGCTGGTGCTTGCCATTTCACCAAAAAGCTACCAAAAAAACTGTTAGCGATCGCAGGGATCAGGCCTGACTCTGCGAACGCTGCAGTTATGCGTTTAGTGTTTTGTAAGTGACAGTGATCGATCGATACTGCACTTGGGTGGGCCGAGCCGAGCGGAGGGGCAAAATGCAGGTGCTAGCAGGTATCTGGGCTGATCCCGCTAACACTGCGTTTTTGGGAACCCTAAACTGCTGGGGACGCTAGTATAGATCTGATCGGACCAGATATTGATCCGATCAGATACTATACCACTAAGGGAGGTGTATGCTGCGTGCGTGGGTGTTAGCGGTACTGGCGCTAATCTGACGCTGCCTGGGGCGACGCATATCACCGCCGGGCGATCGGGGGGCTAAACCTTTATTCGGTAATAAACGGCGGGTGCCCTGACACTATAAAAAAATAAACAAACTAACCAGCGTCACCCGTAACACTTATACGGTGATCAGTGGTGAAAGGGTTAACTAGGGGGCAATCAAGGAGTTAAAACATTTATTCGGTAGTATATGGGGGTCCCTGTCGCTATAAAACGCTGACGGCGAACCTAAATATTTACCTCACTAACTAGCATCACCAGCGACACTAATACAGCGATCAGAAAAATGATTGCTTAGCGACACTGGTGACGGGGGGTGATCAAGGGGTTAAAACTTTATTAGGGGGGGTTAGGGGGGTACCCTAGACCTACAGGGGGGTAACAGTAACTGTCCTAACACTGTAACTGTCACAAACTGACACCAATTCAGTAATCAGAAAAAAAAAAAAAAAAACTGCTGGTGTCAGTTTGTGACAGGGGGGGGGGGTGATTGGGGGGCGATCGGGGGTGTTTAGTGTGCCTGGCATGTTCTACTGTGTTGTGTAGTGTTTTACACTTACTCGGATGTCTTCTCTCCTCGGCGTCGGAACGGAAACTGCCAAGCCGAGGAGAGATGACATCACATCCTCTGCCTGTGTGTACTATACACAGGCAGGGGATGTTTCTCATTGGCTGGGAGCGATCGGGAGGGGGGGGCCCACGATCGGATGGCCTCCCCCTCATCTCTGATCGCTCCTAGACAAATGCCGACCGCCGCTGGCACCGGGGGGGGGGTCCGATCGGACCCCCCGTCCGCGGGAAGGCATCACGTATCAGGTACGTGATTTTGCCTGCCCGTGCCGCTCTGTTGACGTATATAGACGTGAGGCGGTCGGCAAGTGGTTAATGTCATTTTTAGGCAGTTGCGTTTATAGGCTTTTCTTTGAAGGCAAAAAAATGAGTTCAGACGCCAAACGCTTCTAGACGCGGCAACTCGCATTTAGCCGCATTTCGTTTAGAGGCGTTTTTCATTTTTGGCTATTTTTTTTCAAACGCTTCTAAACGCAAACGCGGCATGTAAACGCGGCAAAACGGACGTTTTACTATCTGTCACGTTAAATCGTTCAGGAGAGGTTGTAAAAATGTCCCGAGTACATTAAGCTTTATACCTACTACAAGGAATTAAACCATCCCTTGTAATAAAAATAAGGATGACAGGTCCTCTTTATGGAGACATCTGGGGTCAAAGAGACCCAAAATGTCTTCTTTACCTTTAAAGGCAAATGGGCGTACAGGTACGTCCCTTTAAATTTGCCGCCGTGCCATCACTTGCGCGCCGTCGGGACCTCCGTGAGTTGGATCGCGGGTCCCGCGGACTCGATCGCCGTGGGGATACCTGCGATCGTCTCACGGGGAGGAAGAACGGGGAGATGCTAATGTAAACAAGCATCTCCCCGTTCTGCCTAGTGACAGTGTCACTGATCTCTGCCGCAACGCTTCACTTCCCGATTCCCTCACTGAGAATGGCGGCGGCAGCACCCGAGGATCGAGGGACAGTTCGGCCTCGGGTGCCGACATCGCTGGACCCCGGGACAGGTAAGTGTCTTTATTTTAAAAGTCAGCAGCTGCAGTATTTGCAGCTGCTGACATCTAAAAAAATTTTTTTCGTGGGACTCCCGCTTTAAGTTGAATCTGTTTGTAAGTCGGAACAGGTACATTTTTTTTTAAGTGTAGCTCCAGCCAAAAAAAAACACCCCTGTAATGTTTGTTTTGCTGTCTGTGCCCCTGATCAGAAGATTTCACCTCACTTTCTGTCTCTGTGACAATTGGATTTTGAAAATTTTGGGTTGTTAAGGAAACAAGGATTGGTGATAAAGCATCAGCGGAGAAACCTTTTTCCCATATTCACTTTTACAGGAGAGAATTTCCCTTCCTAGGGGTAGATTTCCTCTCACTTCCTGTTGTCTCCCTCCATTTGTAAATCAGATGTTTGTAACTAGGGGACCCCCTGTATACAACTTTTGTTGTCCGATTTGCTTAAAAGCCCCATACACACTATTAGATTTTCTGCAGATTTTTGTCTTCAGATTTACCAAAACCATGTAGTGCAAGGGCCTGTCTGATTGCATACAAATTGAAACTCTTAAGGTTTAACCTCATATTATATGGTTTTGGTAATTATTATTATTATACAGTATTTATATAGCGCCAACAGATTACGTAGCGCTTTACAACTTGAGGATAGACAGTACAAATACAATACAATTTGATACAGTAGGAATCAGAGGGCCCCGCTCCTTAGAGCTTACATTGAAAACAGATGTGAGGGGGAGCGCTAAATATACTAAATTATTGATTATAACTACTGGTTATTACTTAGTGATCAAATAGTGAATAAACATTATTAGAAGCAATAATAACAAAATAAACGAAAATAAACTAATATATAATAGTGACACTTGACAGTGCCACTTGTGTTAGATCCAGTGAAAGACTGTGTACACTTGATAAATACACGTGCACAAAAGAAAATTTGTACAACCAAATGTTCACAACATGAAAGAAACAACAACTGAAAGTCCAATGTGAGAAACAGCAAGTAGCAAATATTTCTTCCACTGTATGGATGAGCCACCTGTGAACATTTGGTTGTACAAATTTTTTTTTGTGCACGTGTATTTATCAAGTGTACACAGTCATTCACTGGATCTAACACAAGTGGTACTGTGAAGTGTCACTATTATCTATTAGTTTATTTTGTTATTTATAGGTTGACTTGATGGACTTGTGTCTTTTTTCAACCTCACCTACTATGTAACTATGTAATAATCTTTATTCACTGTTTGATCACTAAGTAATAACCAGTAGTTATAATCAATAATTAGTATATTTAGCGCTCCCTATCACATCTGTTTTCAATTTGCACTAGAGATATCACACCTAGTTTGGGGGGTTAGCAGCTTTTATTATTAAAAATGTATTTTTTAGCAATAGTTTTTTTTTTGGCGCAAGGTATATACTACTTATTATATGGTTTCGGTAAACCTGAAGACAAAAATCTGCAGAAAATCTAATAATATGTATGGGGTCTTAGTCGTGGCTCACATTACCGCGTGTCGGGGAACATGCAGAAAATCAAGTGTGTTCCTGACACGGGAACAATCTTTAGCAGATGTGCAGAATTGTCATTAAAGCGGGGTTCCACCCAAATTTTGAACAATATCTGTATGTATTCTCTTCCTTGCCTAGATGCTGACATGCCGTTTAAAAAAAATTTAAATCGCCGTAATTACCTTTTATTTTTCTATTCTTCTTTGCACTTCCTGGTTCTCCTCCCGTGGGAGTAGGCGTGTTTCTAGCCTCTCCCAGACTCCTGGGAGCTAGTCTCAGGCTTCCCAGGATGCCACTGAGCATGTGCGGGAACGAGCGGTGAATGCTGGGAGCACAGCATTCACCGCATCCAGGAAATAAATGCTTGTGGGCTTCAAATGCCCACAATGAAGATGGAAACCGCCTGCAGCGAATAATATAAGTTATTCTTTCCGACGAAATCTGACACAGGCAGACATATTACACACAATATGTGAGTATGTAATGCTGAGAAGAAAAGTTTGTGAATGAACTCAAAAAAAAAAAAAAAAAAAAACGATAGATAGGTGGACCCCCGCTTTAATTCTTAATGATACGCACTGGCAAAAGCAATATGTTTTAGGTGTGGCGCAATTAAAAAAAAAAAAAAAGGGGGTCAAGGACTTCTTTCTCTACATTTCTGCATTAGGGCAACCCACTGAAACAAATGGGCCGCCTTACATGCAGCCACACAGATGTAATCCAAAGGCTCATTCACATCATGAGATTGGGGGATGGTAAAACAATGCCATTGAGCAGCATTTTTTTTTTTTTACCAACCCCCAACTTCTCCCCCTTTAGCTGCAGAGGCAGCAGGCAGAGTCGTACAGATGCTGTGGCTGCAGCAGGACATATACCCTCAGGTGAATGGGGGTGTGTTGCAACCGCCCCACAACTGCATGCATTGCGGCACAGTGACGCTGCATTTAGGGAGTTAAAACAGGTGGTGAGGAGGCAAAATATCGCCTCTTCACCCCATCAAATGGCTCTGAAAAGCGATCCATGCAGTCATTGCCGCTATTGTGAACAAGCCCTAAAAAACAGGTTTTGGTCATACAGGATTAGGGGTCAAGAATAAAAGTAACATATATACATATAAACCTATACATACATACAGCCTTTTTAAAAACGACAGTACTGTACCTGCACTCGCACTGTCAGGTACTGCACTGTAGGGGGAGGCAGAACAGGTCAGGACTCAGGAAGAGGCCTTCCCTTTCCATTGCTCTGTCTGTCGCTATCCTGATCGATCTCCTGATGATGTACAGTTCAGCGGAGCAGTGAGCGCTCGATCTGACACGGTCTTTCTCAAACAGGATGCCACAGCACCCGACACACTCAAATGGCACCCCCTGCTAAGAAAGGCTGGCTTACAGCATTCAAAAGTTTCAGCTCTGAGCAGAGTGACAGTTTAACCACCTCCAGCCCAAGAACGTCATATGACATCCTTGACTTTCAGTGGGGATATCTGAAGGATGCCTGCAGCCGCAGGCATCATTATTTTCTGCCGGCGATTCTGTGCACCGTAAAAACGATCATAGAGGCAGTTCCGCCGCTTGATCATTCTTACAGGGACACCCCCCCACGCTGCTTCTCCCGGCTCTCCCGTGCCATCGAGGACTCGGAGAAAGAATCTGCCACCGCCAGATGAAGAGCATAGAGATTTCCAGTGACCAGATGGTCACCAGTCATCTCTATGACCGTTGGAGGCCCGGGCATGACGTTATGACGTCACGTCCGGGCCATGGATGTCAACAAAAGCGGCGATTTCGGCTGGAAAGCATCAGATCCGTCATTTTTAAAAAAAATTTTCGATCTGATGCTTGGCCTGGAGGAGAGATGTGGGGTCAACACACGGTCACACAAAGTTGTCGGAAAATCCGATCGTTCTGAATGCGGTGACATAAAACATGTACGTCGGGACTATAAACGGGGCAGTGGCCAATAGCTTTTATCTCTTTATTTATTCTGAGCATGCGTGGCACTTTGTGCGTCGGATTTGTGTACACACGATCGGAAATTCCAACAACGGATTTTGTTGTTGGAAAATTTTATAGCCTGCTCTCAAACTTTGTGTGTCGGAAATTCCGATGGAAAATGTGTGATGGAGCCTACACACGGTCGGAACTTCCGACAACAGGGTCCTATCACACATTTTTCCTCATAAAATCCGACCGTGTGTACGGGGCATAAACATGTACCCTGTAAAAAAAAAATTTAAAGCGTCACCTATGGATATTTTTAAAGTACCGAAGTCTGGCGCCATTCCACGAGTGTGCGCAATTTTAAAGTGTGACATGTTGGGTATCTATTTACTCGGCGTAACATCATCTTTTACATTGTGCAAAAAAAAATTGGGCAAACTTTACTGTTTTGTTATTTTTTAATTCATAAAACTGTTTTTTTCCCCCAAAAAAACGCGTTTGAAAAATTGTTGCGCAAATACCGTGTGACGTAAAAAGTTGCAACGACCGCCATTTTTTTCCCTAGGGTGTCTGCTAAAAAAACATGTCTGGGGCTTCCGAGCTCTTTTCTATCAAAAAAATTATGATTTTTACATGTAGGCGAGGAGTGTCAGAATATGCCCTTATGGAAGTGGTTAAACATGCAAACAAATATTGACTTACCGTCAGCCAGAAGTCCGCCATCTTCATTGCTTTCTCGTTAGTATCTCCGCGCTTTCCATAATCAATAATCTGAAAAAAAAAGTAAGCAGAGATAAAAAAAAATTTATATAAAAAAAGGTCATTTTTGTTGAAGAGAATTCACAAATCATTAAAACTGCAATGTATAGGATTATATAGAGGGTTCTTGTTTATTTTTAATGAAAATTTTAAATATTGCATTTTGCTTTTAAATAGATTAAATTGGCTGTAAATCCTAAACCCATTACAAGGGAGAAAACGTCTCTATCTGTGCAGACAAGCTGACTAGAACTAATAACTACAAGCATCCCCTGAACCCCCTCACTATACAGTACAGGCATCCGCTGCGCACCCCCACTATACAGTACAGGCATCCGCTGCGCACCCCCACTATACAGTACAGGCATCCCCTGCGCCCCCCCACTATACAATGCAGGTATCCCCTGCGCCCCCCCACTATACAGTGCAGGCATCCCCTGCGCCCCCTCACTATATACAGTGCAGGCATCCCCTGCGCCCCCTCACTATATACAGTGCAGGCATCCCCTGCACCTGTCTCCCTCACCATGCTTTGTAAGAGGAATGTCATCCTCCCAAACTGTACAGGTGAAGTGAAGAGAGATTTATGTTAATTACCCCTGAACCCAGCACTCTGCATTACTTACTACTAACCCCTGCACTCTTCATTACTATTAACCTCTGAACGTTGCCATACAAACCACTGACCTCTGCGGCATGACTCATGACCCCTGTGCTCTGCGTTACCCGTTCCCGGCGTTACTCATTCTCGACCCTCTACGTTACCCGTTCCTCGGTGTTACCCGTTCCCAGCCCTCTGCATTACCCGCACCCGGCCCTCAACTGCTCCCTGCACTCAGCATTACCCGTTCCCTGCCCTTTGTGGTACCCATACCTCGGCATTACCCGCACCTGGCCATTAACCGCTCCCTGCCCTCGGCGTTACCCGTTCCCTGCCCTTGGTGGTACCCATACCTCGGCATTACCCGCACCCGGCCCTCGGCATTACCCGTACCCGGCCATTACCCATTCCCTGCCCTTGGTGGTACCCATACCTCGGCATTACCTGTTCCTGGCTATTAACCAATCCCTGCGCTCTCAATTACCTGTTCCCGGCCCCTGCCCTTGGCGTTACTCTACCCGGGCCTCGGCGCTATGCGCACCTTGGTGTTACCCGTACCCTGTCCTCGGAGTTACATATTCCCGCTCCCTGTGTTTCTGACCCCTGCCCTCGGTGGTAATTGCACCTGATCCCTTTGTGGTGGGAGGTCAGTAGTAGCTCCACCTTATAATGATGTCACACACTCCCGAATATAATGTATATCTAATGTGTCCCCTTCTGACAACCACAACTCTCTCACTGTTCCAAAGCTGATAGGTAGAATGTAGGCATATGACATCCACCAATCACACTACACCCCCTCCCCCCACATATGATCAGAGAGCCCGGGGATGACGTCACCTTGTTAGCATAGAAGGTCAGCTCATCGGCCCGGGCCCAGGTGGTCTCTATTCTCTCATGTCTGACCAAAGCAGTGAGGAGATTCCGCAGCATATCTAGCCGGGATCGGGGCCCCAGCCCCATCCGCCGGGCCACTCTGCCATGAGACACCAGAAGTCCCGGGAACAACCGCATGACAGCAACCACAGGTCAAATCCCCCGGCTCCCGCACTTCCGGTCTTCTACAATTCACTCCCGGGTCATGAGGACTACTTCCGGTTTCCGTATGCGCTTCACACACTTCCTTGTTCCGTACAAAAGAAGCCAAGTTCATCTCTAGTGTTCATCTTTCTGTATTACGAATTTCCGGTCAGGGAGCGATCATACTTCCCAGATCAGGTGTTCTGACATATAGTGTCCTCCTATCAGATAGTGTCCGCCCCGTACTGCGCAGGCAGTATTTTGCAGCTCTCATTTGTTTTTGAAAATGAAGAAAGACAAGAAAAACATTTTTTTTTCTTTTTTCAATTTTCAAAACTTTGTGACAAAAAGTGAGGTCTGCAAAATACTCACTATACCTCTCAGAAAATAGCTTGGGGTGTCTACTTTCCAAAATGGGGTCATTTGGGGGGGTTTGTGCCACCTGGGCTTTCCATGACCTCCGAAACTGTGATAGGCAGTGAAGAGTGAAATCAAAAATTCACGCCCTTAGAAAGCCTGAAGGCGGTGCTTGGTTTTAGGGGTCCCGTACGTGGCTAGGCTCCCAAAAAGTCTCACACATGTGGTATCCCCATACTCAGGAGAAGCAACAGAATGTATTTTGGGGTGTAATTCACATATTCCCATGGCATGTTTGAGCAATATAACATTTAGTGACAACTTTGTGCATAAAAAAAAAAAAAAATTTGTCTCTTTCCCGCAACTTGTGTCACAATATAAAATATTCCATGGACTCGACATGCCTCTCAGCAAATAGCTTGGGGTGTCTACTTTCCAAAATGGGGTCATTTGGGGGGGTTTTGAACTGTCCTGGCATTTTATGCACAACATTTAGAAGCTTATGTCACACATCACCCACTCTTCTAACCACTTGAAGACAAAGCCCTTTCTGACACTTATTGTTTACATGAAAAAATTATTTTTTTTTGCAAGAAAATTACTTTGAACCCCCAAACATATATTTTTTTAAAGCAAATACAGATTAAAATGGGTGTTTCATTTTTTTTTTCACACAGTATTTGCGCAGCGATTTTTCAAACGCATTTTTTGGGGAAAAAACACACTTTTTAAAATTTTAATGCACTAAAACACACTATATTGCCCAAATGTTTGATGAGATAAAAAAGATGATCTTAGGCCGAGTACATGGATACCAAACATGACATGCTTTAAAATTGCGCACAAACGTGCAGTGGGGACAAACTAAATACATTTTTAAAAGCCTTTAAAAGCCTTTACAGGTTACCACTTTAGATTTACAGAGGAGGTCTACTGCTAAAATTACTGCCCTCAATCTGACATTCGCGGTGATACCTCACATGCATGGCGCAATTGCTGTTTACATTTGACGCCAGACCGACGCTTGCGTTCACCTTTGCGCGAGAGCAGGGGGGGGGCAGGGGTGCTTTTTTTTTGTTTGTTTTTTTTTCTTTATTATTTTTTTGCTTTTTTATCTTATTTTTAAACTGTTCCTTTCATTTTTTGTTTTTTTTTGTTTTTTTTTTTTTGATTGTTTAAACTTTCTTTATTGTTGTCCATCACATCTCGACAAATACAGTTCAGTACAAATTCGTTAGTGACATAGTTTTTCTATATCAACATTAGCAGTAATCTGCATATTTGTATTTAACAATAGTAAATTGAAATAAAATAAAGTAAAAATAAAAAATAAATAAATAAAGAGAGAAAAAAAGAAAAAAAAAAGGGGGGGGGGGGGAAACGGCATAGAAAAAGGAGAAAAAAGGGGGGGGAATAGTCTAGGGCTGTGTTAAAATTTCTGTTGAGACCGTGAGAACTGATCTCGTGGGTGGTACCAGTATATGCTACATTGAGGTTTACAGGTCCCCGGGGGCGGCGACCAGCAGTAGCCCTCGCCCACCGTAGACCCTCCGACCTGAGCAATAATGATCTTCCGGACCGGGGAGAGGTAAGCCGCGGCCCGTCCGAACCGCCACCACCGGGTGCCCCACCGGAGGAGGGGGGCATATGACCTCCATCTGTCCTCCCCCGGCGCGCCCCCGGGGCCGCGGGTCCGTCTCCGCCCACACGGCCTCCCCGGCCAGGAAAGCAGCTTTTCCTCAATTTTAACCGGTAAGTTATGTTTAGGTGCCCATACTCTGCGCAATCAACCAACAGTGCCATAAATATCACTTGATAGGGTAAGGGAAGTAGGGGTAAGAAGAGAAAAGAGTAGAAAAAAGGGTGGAGGAGTAGCAGGGAGAGTGGGTGGGGTAAGGAGGGGTAGATAGGGTCAAACCTTGTTCACTCGTGCTTCTTCGATCATCCACCTCGGACTATCCGCCCCCAGGCAGCCTCTTGGTTCTGGCAAAGGCATCTGAGTCCATGTGCGATCTATATTTCAGTCTTAAGGAGAAACCGTGGTGGGAGCTATTTAGGGTGGGCTCTGTGGCCCAATGTGGGATCCGCCAATTTTAATAGGGAGATGTCCAGGCTGGAGGGTACATAGGAAGTATCCTGGAAGTGTTCTTGCCATATTGACCATATGGCTGTGTGCTTAACTGTAGTGTTTTTGCCCACTGCCACCCATTCCTCTGTTTCCCTTATTGCATTAACCCTGCATATCCACTCGTCTTTGCTCGGTATCTGCTCTTTCTTCCAGAAGATAGGCAGTAGACGTTTAGCGGCATTGAGCAAATGAGGTAGTGCGCTTTTTTTGTAGCGACTAACTGGTACAGGGGGGATATGCAGGAGGAAATGTTCCGGGGAGAAGGGGATCTCTATTCCGAGGATATCTTTAATCTGGTCCTTAATCATCTGCCAATATGTCGTTATTCGTGGGCACTCCCACCACAAATGTAGGAGGGTGCCTCGGCCTCCGCATCCCCGCCAACATCGATCCAAGCTAGCAGGGTAAATCCGCGCCAGGTCGGATGGGACTCTGTACCAACGTGTTAATAATTTGTAATTTGTCTCTTGCATCTTAGAGTCCAGCGAGCTGGAGTGTGTGAATTGGTACATACATGCTAGTTGAGGCTCGGAGAACCCCTTCCCAAGGTCTTTCTCCCATGCTCTTATATAAGTAGGTTTAGAGGTCGAGGCCGAGGACCCCAGTAATTGATAAAGTTCAGAAATCATGTGTGGGACCGGTTCTTCCAGTATAAACAGTCCCTCAAAAGGCGAGAGTGTTGAGATGTCCCTAATAGAGTTGCCGTGTACTGCAAAAAAGTGGTGCAATTGTCTGTACTTCCAGAAATTTAGGTGTGGGCTACCTGGTCTATTTCCAAGAGACTCAAAGGGCAGAAGCTTCCCACCTCTCAGTAGTTTGCCACAGCTGGCGTTCTTGTCATCTACCCAGGCTTCAAAGAAACCTGCGCGTTCCCCCGGTGCAAACCAGAGGAATCCGCCCAATGGGGCCAGCGGGGACACAGGGGGGGCTAAGTTCAACCTTCTGTTTACTCTGTCCCATGTGTCAAGCGTAGATATCGTCAATGGGGACGTAGAATCTGATAAACCCCTGTGTTCCCGTGAGAGCCACAGGGCGTAGGACAAGTTTCTGCCCACCATATATTTTTCCATGGTCACCCATAGTTTGGAATGTCCATGGAAGTGCCAATTTAGAGTTCTCTGTAGGGCAATAGCCTGGCAGTATCGCTGTAAGTCCGGGACTCCCAACCCTCCGTATCTTTTCGAACGTCTCAGCACCTTCATAGCAATTCGTGGCTTCTTTGAATTCCAAATGAAGGTGGTGATCAAGTTGGATACTTGTTTAAAAAAGGTTTTGGGCAAGCGTATGGGAAGCATCTGCATATAAAACAGAATTCTGGGGAGTACGTTCATTTTTATTATATTTGTCCTGCCTATCCATGTGAAAGCTGTCTTCGTCCAATGTGTTAAGTCTTGTTTAATTTCTGTCAAAAGTCTAGGGAAGTTTGTGGTATATAGAGTGTCAAAGCTGTCCGTCAGTTGTATGCCTAGGTAGCGTAGAGAAGATTTAGTCCACGTGAAGGGGAATGCTGCTTTTAAGCTGTTTGTCATGGAGGAAGACAGGTTGACAGGTAGAATTTCCGATTTATTATAGTTGATTTTAAGATTAGAAAGTGTACCAAAGTTTTTGAGTTCCCGCATCAGGACCGGCAACGAGACCAGGGGATTGGTTAGATGAAACAGTACGTCATCTGCGTAGGCTGAGAGTTTGTGCTCCACAGTACCCACCGTCAGCCCTGTGATATCTGCGTTTGCTCTCACTCTACGAAGCAGTGGTTCTAAGGCCAGGGCGAAGAGGAGGGGGGAGAGTGGGCACCCCTGTCTCGTGCCGTTCCCGATCGGGAACTTGGATGAGAGAATCCCATTAACCCTAACCTGTGCACTAGGTTCCGAGTAAAGGGCCAGTATCCATGCTAGCATATTTGGGCCCAGCCCCATTGAGATTAAGACCTCTCTGAGATAAGACCAATCTATGCGATCGAACGCCTTCTCGGCGTCGGTGGAGAGTATTAGGTAAGGGGAGGGGGTACATCTTTAGTTTTAGCCCAATGTATGAGTTGAATCGCACGGATTGAGTTGTCTCGAGCTTCGCGTCCTACAATAAAACCCGTCTGGTCTAAGTGAACTATAAGGGGGATAAGGTGTTTCAGTCGGTTTGCAAGGATTTTCGCTAGGATTTTTACGTCCGTATTTAGTAAGGAAATGGGGCGGTAACTCTGTGGGACAGTTGGATCTTTACCCTCCTTCGGTATAACCGAGATGTGTGCTAAGAGAGCTTCAGATGGGATTTTGCATCCCTTTACTAGGGAATTGAAGTATTTACACATGTGGTTCGTGAGGAGCGGGGAGAATTTGGCATAATATGCTATAGTAAATCCGTCAGGACCTGGGCTTTTCCCGTTGGGTAAAGATTTGATGGTGGACTCAAGTTCCGTGGTAGTGATAGGGGATTCTAGGTCAGCTAGTTGGTCTTCAGTCAGGGAGGGCAGTCCGTTGGTGGATAAGTAGTCTCGAATTTTGGTCAGTCTGTTTTCCTTAGCTTCATGGGTAGTTTTCGCATCTAGGTTGTAGAGTTCGGCGTAATAGTCGCGGAACCCTTCTGCTATCTTGGAGGAATGGAATGTCATATCTCCCGTAGGGGTTCGAAGTTTGTGTACTTGCATTTGGGCCCATTTTGTCCGAAGCGCTCTTGCGAGCATGCGTCCGCACTTGTTACCATGCTCGTAGTATCGGTAGGATAAGTGTCACAATTGTTTACGCGCCTGTCGTTCTAACAACCGTGAGAATATGTCTCTGAGTTCCGTTAGTTCTCTTAGGTCATCTGAGGAACCTCCCGCCTTGTGTTTAAGTTCCGCCTGCTGAAGTGCATTTAGAACTCTATTATAGTCAGCTTGCCTTTCTTTCTTTAATCTTGACCCCTGTGCAATAAGTTCACCTCGTACAACGGCCTTGTGACATTCCCATATTGTGCCCTCGCTCAAATCTCCTTGATTATTCTCTCGGAAGTAATTTTTTATCGTGTCTGAGACTTGGGCTTCCACTACAGGGTCATCTAATAAGTATTCATTAAGGCGCCAGTTCCAGATTTTCCGTGAGCCTGTTGGAATGATAAAAGAGGCCTGGACCGGGGCATGGTCTGAAATGGTTATGTTTCCTATGGAAGAGCTTTGAAGGAGCTCCAAGGTCGGGCGGTCAAAATAGACCAAGTCTATACGTGTGTAAACGTTATGTACCGCTGAATAATAACTGTAATCCCTCTCTGTGGGGTGAAGGGCCCTCCAGCAGTCAACTAGGCCCATCATCTGAAGGGATTTTCGAAAGTGCCGAAGGAATGCGTGTGAATGGGAGGGCTTGCTGTGTGAAGTGTCCAGGGATGGATCTGGGCTCACATTAAAGTCGCCTCCTAAAACTAGAGACCCCTCTCTGAACTCCTCTAGTTTCTCTATGATTGAATCAAGGAAGGTCAATTGATTCGAATTGGGGGAATAGATATTGGCGAGGGTGTATTTAGTACCCGCTATGGTCCCTTTCAGAAAGACATATCGTCCCAGGGGGTCAATCCTGGTGTCTGAATATTGGAAGGGGCAGTTTTTGTGGATAGCTATGGAGGTGCCTCTGGACTTGTTGACTGGGGAGGTACTATGGTACCACTGACTGTAGATATGTGTCGGTAGTTTTGGTATGGCATGGTGTGTGAAGTGTGTTTCCTGTAGGAAAACTATTTGCGCCCTGGACTTTTTTAGTTCCCACCACTGCTTACTCCGCTTACAGGGTGAGCAGAGACCACGGACATTATAAGAGATTACCTTAACCGTTGTCATTGAAGAATGATGTTGTAGGTCGGCTGTGGTCCCGGGGGCGGAGTCCGGAGCGGGCGACGGCAATCGAATAGACCCTGTTAGGGAAGGGGAAAGCAAGAAAGAGGCCAGGGAGGGAGAAGAGAATAGAGGAGGAAAGTGATAAAACAAAATTAAAAGTGCAATTAAAATTAAAACAAACTTTAACGTCAGCATAACCATATGCAACATTTAAATGTAACGAGAACCTAACAATGGTTCTATATAGGCACAGACTGGGCCCAATGTGCCCCCCTTCTTCAGGGGACCCATTTTGTCCAGGTCCGGTATCCCAAATGGGATTAGTGCCCAAACATGGGCAGCCTACTGGGGGAACGTGAGCCGTCACGGAAAGAAAAAGGGAGAGGGGGTCCGCCCCGCTCCCACCTCTTAAATGCTGGGTTGTGACCCGTAGATGGGGGGGGTTGTTGTAAATGGCATGATAGGGGGTTAGGGGGGGAGTTGTATACTTGGGGGAGACCCGGGGAGAGTAGTACTAGTAGCTAAGGAGGACTGGAAACATCCTCTAACTGTGTCTTCTCAGGAAGCGGGTGAGAGCCTTGACCAGCTTTACGTAGGCAGAAGATCGTTGTCGGGACCTGGTGAGACCAGGCTCAGCAACAGTTAAACTGTAAAGGAAGTTCCAGGTCTGTAGGTGATTTAATAATAAGGGGTGCCTCCGAAACAGGGGAGTAAGGACTCAGTTCGGGATCCTGACGTTACCATCAGTCTCTCAGTGCAGAGGGGCCGGGGGAGGCATCTGACTCTTGCTGGTGGCGACTGCGTCTTCGGCCCCGGCGTTGGGGCATTTGTGTCCAGGGCTGGGGGAGTTCAATGTTTGGAAAGTTCATCATCGCATGGTCCCCTCGCCAATCCGGAAAGTCAACTTTGCCAAGTCCCAGGGCAGAGAGAAAGTGAGGGAGATCATCTCTGGTGCGCAGGGTGGTTGAACGGCCATCTTTAAAGGCTTGTAAGTAAAAGGGAAAACCCCCTGCGGTATGTGAGGCCTGCTTCTTGGAGGGCCAGCAAGACAGGTTTTAGGGCTCGACGTTGCATCAGCGTGCGTCTAGAGATGTCCTGGAAGAAACAGAGGTGGGCACCGTCGAAATCAAAATAAGGTCTGTTGCTCATTTTTTGCATTATTCGCTCCTTGAGAGTGTATTTATGCAACTTGCATATTATGTCTCGTGGGTTGTCAGCGTCTTGGGATGGTGGTCGCAGGGCTCGGTGGGCACGATCAATCTCAATGGGCTCTGTATCTGGTAAGTCCAGGATTTCCCTGAATATGCCTTGCAGGGAAGGGATAATGTCCCTGGGGGCTGTTGCTTCTGGCATACCTCGGATACGGATGTTTGCCCTTCTGCTGCGATTTTCAAAGTCGTCAAGTTGTGACAATAATAAGTCCAGCTTTTGATCCTGAGCTGCACATCTAAGCTGCAATGCTGACATAGTGGGAAGAGCCTCATCCAGCCTTTGCTCTATAGTTTCCATTCTGTTGCCCAGGTGTGTAGTGTCCTCTTTGAGTTGTGCTATATCCTCTGTGAATGCCTTTTCCACCCTGGCTGTGAATCTTTCCAAGTCCTCTCTAGTGGGGAGGGACCAGATGTGCTTTTTAATGTCGCCCTCTTCTATAAGGTCGGCAATATCCGATCCCCCTGCCCTAGACACAGTGGATCCCGGGGATGTCGGGGGTACAGAGTCACTCACCGATCCGGGTGATGGCTGTGGGGATAGCGCGGCTGGCGTGGTTTGCTTCTGTGCCGGCGCATGCTGTTTCCCTGTCTTATTGACCGGCGCCATCTTGGATTTCTCCGGGGCCTTGCCGCGGGTCCCGGAAAAATAGGAATCCAGCTGCCCCTGTTGGGTGGTCTTTGTCCTGGAATGGTGGGCTGTATTCCCAGGATCGTGGGTATGCTGCTGGGTAAGCTGCGGCGGGAGCGGAGCGCGGACCAGACACGTCCTCACAGCTCCATGTTCAGGACACGCCCCCCTCATTTTTTGTTTTAATCATTTTTATTGTTATCTCAGGGAATGTAAATATCCCAAAGACATAAAAAGAGAGAGGGGCGCACCGGCCATGTGCATTATCTTTTGTAAAACATTTATTGAATAAAAAAATAAAAGAAATTACTCACAAGCAGTAGTACAATCAGGTGCCATAAAACTCGAGCAGCAACAAGCAGCAAGTAGTTATAGTGATGAGCGAAGTTATAGTGATGAGCGAAGCAGTGACTGCTGAGCTCTGAAGAAGAAGGGACGTGCCCTTCAAAACGCGTTAGCTAGTAGTGATGCCTGTATGTTCCTCTAAGACCTTTGGAAAGCTTCGCTCATCACTATAACTACTTGCTGCTTGTTGCTGCTCGAGTTTTATGGCACCTGATTGTACTACTGCTTGTGAGTAATTTCTTTTATTTTTTTATTCAATAAATGTTTTACAAAAGATAATGCACATGGCCGGTGTGCCCCTCTCTCTTTTTATGTCTTTGTTTGCTAGGATTCCCCATCCTTGAGGGCAGCAAGGCCTGTGACATTTTTCCATATATCTGGTTGACCACTTGTGCGCAGGAGTCATTTTCTTTTTTCTATATCAGTTGAATGTAAATATCCCCTATGATAGCAATAGGTAGTGACAGGTACTCTTTTTTGAAAAAATTGGGGTCTATTAGACCCTAGATCTCTCCTCTGCCCTCAAAGCATCTGACCACACCAAGATCGGTGTGATAAAATGCTTTCCCAATTTCCCAATGGCGCTGTTTACATCCGGCGAAATCTAAGTCATGAAATGCTCGTAGCTTCAGGTTTCTTAGGCCATAGAGATGTTTGGAGCCACTCTGGTCTCTGATCAGCTCTATGGTCAGCTGGCTGAATCACCGGCTGCATTCTCAGGTTCCCTGTTTAGACAGGAGAGCCAGAGAAAAACACGGAAGACAGTGGGGGGGTGGGTGGGGGGCATTCCCTCCCACTGCTTGTAAAAGCAGTCTAGAGGCTAATTAGCCGCTAGGATTGCTTTTACATGAAAGCCGACCGCTGGCTGAAAAGAATGATACCAAGATGATACCTAAACCTGCAGGCATCATTCTGGTATAACCACTCAAAGTCGTGAATGGCGTACCTGAAGACAAAAAAATGGTTAACAATAAAACAGTAAACGGTAAAGTATAAAAAATTGCATACCTGAAAAGCAAACATGATAAAACATAATAACAATAAAACATTGCAGAATAGAATACAGTAAAAAAGAGCAGAACAATAGAGAGAGAATAGAGAGAGAGAGATTAATAAAACGACAACTATTTTTTTTTATTTTATATATTTTTTTATTTTTTTTTACACTTTTTTTTTGTAACTAACTTTTATAACTGTAACCGGTCCCAGGTTCGGGTCTCTCAAAATACGATGGCATCTTGGGAGACCCTGTGAAAGTGTGCCTAGTCTGTGCAATGCTGTACCCTACGCTAATATTCAACTAGTGAATGGTAGCGTTCAAAACATTCACCAATGCAAAGACCAGGATTGTCAGGACAGGAGGGACAATAATAGCGGGTGTCACGCCTATATCCGCGCTTGCTGCAGACACGACATCTTTTTTTTGGGGGGGGGGTTTGCTGGGTAGGGGTACTCGGGAGGACATAAAAATGCCTCTCATGCAGCCGACTGCATTTGGTTGGGGATCTGAATGGGGGAATTACGGGTGCTGCAGAAGTGGTGGGTTCCCAATTAGGATTGGCGAATGCAGCAGGAAGGGCATGATGGGCACGACGGGCCTGTTTGTCTTCTTCTTGGTGGCAGCGGGACACTACTTGTGCTTGCCACCTCGCCAGCTTGAACTGCACTTATGGGACTCGCCACGTCACCAAGTGTTACTGCAGTGCTGGTTTGACTACGACCGGGGTGTACTAGGCCGCTGGCGCTTGCCAGTTCACCAAAACGCTACCAAAAAAACTGTTAGCGATCGCAGGGATCAGGCCTGACTCTGCGAACGCTGCAGTTTTATGCGTTTAGTGTTTTGTAAGTGACAGTGATCGATCGATACTGCACTTGGGTGGGCTGGGCTGGGCCGGGCGGAGGGGCAAAACGCAGGTGCTAGCAGGTATCTGGGCTGATCCCGCTAACGCTGTGTTTTTGGGAACCCTAAACTGCTGGGGACGCTAGTATAGATCTGATCGGATCAGATATTGATCCGTTCAGATACTATACCACTAAGGGAGGCGTATGCTGCGTGCGTGGGTGTTAGCGGTACTGGCACTAACCTGACGCTGCCTGGGGCTGGTGCTTGCCAGTTCACCAAAACGCTACCAAAAAAACTGTTAGCGATCGCAGGGATCAGGCCTGACTCTGTGAACGCTGCAGTTATGCATTTAGTGTTTTGTAAGTGACAGTGATCGATCGATACTGCACTTGGGTGGGCTGGGCTGGGTCGGGCGGAGGGGCAAATAGCAGGTGCTAGCAGGTATCTGGGCTGATCCCGCTAATGCTGCGTTTTTGGGAACCCTAAACTGCTGGGGACGCTAGTATAGATCTGATCGGATCAGATATTGATCCGTTCAGATACTATACCACTAAGGGAGGTGTATGCTGTGTGCGTGGGTGTTAGCGGTACTGGCGCTAATCTGACGCTGCCTGGGGCGACGCATATCACCGCCGGGCAATGGGGGGGGCTAAACCTTTATTCAGTAATAAACGGCGGGTGCCCTGACACTATAAAAAATAAACGAACTAACCAGCGTCACCCGTAACGGTTATACAGTGATCAGTGGTGAAAGGGTTAACTAGGGCGCAATCAAGGGGTTAAAACATTTATTAGATAGTATATGGGGGTCCCTGTCGCTATAAAACGCTGACGGCGAACCTATATGTTTACGTCCCAAACTAGCGTAACCAGTGACACTAATACAGTGATCAGAAAAATGATCGCTTAGTGACACTGGCGACAGGGGGTGATCAAGGGGTTAAAACTTTATTATTAGGGGGGGTCAGGGGGGTACCCTAGACCTAAAGGGGGCTAACACTCACTGCCCTAACACACTAAATGTCACAAACTGACACCATGCAGTAATAAAAAAAAAACTGCTTGGTGTCAGTGTGACGGGGGGGGGGGAGGGGGGATCGGGGGGTGTAATGTGTGCCTGGCATGTTCTACTGTGTGTGTGTGTTTGGTGCACTCACATTTCAGTCTTCTCTCCTCAGCGCCGGAACGGAAACTGCCGAGCCGAGGAGAGATGACATCACATCCCCTGCCTCTGTGTACTACACAGAGGCAGGGGAAGAATCTCATTGGCTGGGAGCGATCGCGAGGAGGGCCACGATCGGATGGCCTTCCCCTCATCTCTGATCGCTGCCAGACCAAAGACGACCGCCGCTGGCACCGGGGGGGGGGAGTCAAGGACGTATATGTATGTCCTTTTGTCTTCCCGTGCCGCTCTGTGGACGTATATCGTCGTGCGGCGGTCGTCAAGTGGTTAAATAAGGGCATTAGCCAATGCATCCCATTGGGTAATAAATTTAAAAGAGCGAACAAAAGTCCTGGATGGCTTAACTCCAATGTAAAAACGCATACAAAAGCAAAGGAGAAGTCCTTCAAAAAATAAAAAGTTGAGGGATCGTCATCAGCATTCAGACTTTATAAAGAATGCAACAAGAAATGTAAGGGTGCAATAAGGACGGCTATGATAGAACATGAAAGACACATAGCGGAGGAGAGCAAAAAACATCCCAAGAAATTCTTTAGGTATGTAAACAGTAAAAAAGGGAGGACAGGCCATATTGGCCCCATAAAGAATGAGGAAGGACATCTGGTTACAAAGGATGGGGAGATGGCGAAGGTATTGAATTTATTCTTCTTCTCAGTCTTCACGAGGGAATCGGGGGGCTTCAGTAACCAAAACTGCAGTGTTTATCCTCAGGACACATCACAGGAAGCACCTCCATGTTTAACAGAGGACAGAATTAAAACTAGACTTGAGAAACTTAACATTAATAAATCACCGTGACCAGATGGCTTGCACCTGAGGGTACTTAGGGAACTCAGTCAAGTGATTGCCAGACCGTTGTTCCTAATTTTTACAGTCTACTGACTGGAATGGTACCAGCTGATTGTAGAAAAGCCAATGTAGCACCAATATTTAAAAAGGGCCCAAAATATATCCCCGGGAATTACAGACCAGTTAGCCTAACATCAATAGTATGTAAAATCTTGGAGAGGATGATAAGGGACTATATACAAGATTTTAGTAATGAGAACGGTATCATTAGCAGTAATCAGCATGGATTCATGAAGAATCGTTCTTGCCAAACCAATCTATTAACCTTCTATGAGGAGGTGAGTTGCCATCTAGATAAAGGTAGGCTCGTAGATGTGGTGTATCTGGATTTTGCAAAAGCATTTGACACAGTTCTCCATAAACGTTTACTGTACAAAATAAGGTGCGTTGGCATGGACCATAGGGTGAGTACATGGATTGAAAACTGGCTACAAGGGCGAGTTCAGAGGGTTGTGATAAATGAGGAGTACTCAGAATGGTCAGGGGTGGGTAGTGGGGTTCCCCAGGGTTCTGTGCTGGGACCAATCCTATTTAATTTGTTCATAAATGACCTGGAGGATGGGATAAACAGTTCAATCTCTGTATTTGCAGACGATACTAAGCTAAGCAGGGCAATAACTTCTCCGCAGGATGTGGAAACCTTGCAAAAAGACCTGAACAAATTAATGGGGTGGGCGACTACATGGCAAATGAGGTTCAATGTAGAAAAATGTAAAATAATGCATCTGGGTGTCAAAAATATGAATGCAATCTATACACTGGGGGGAGAACCTCTGGAGGAATCTAGGATGGAAAAGGACCTGGGTGTCCTAGTAAATGATAGGCTCAGCAATGGCATGCAATGCCAATCTGCTGCTAACAAAGCAAACAGAATATTGCCATGCATTAAAAAGGGGATCAACAGAAGAGATAAAACGATAATTCTCCCCTCTACAAGACTCTGGTCCGGCCGTACCTGGAGTATGCTGTCCAGTTCTGGGCACCAGTCCTCAGGAGGGATGTACTGGAAATTGAGCGAGTACAAAGAAGGGCAACAAAGCTAATAAAAGGTCTGGAGGATATTAGTTATGAGGAAAGGTTGCGAGCGCTGAACTTATTCTCTCTGGAGAAGAGACACTTGAGAGGGGATATGATTTCAATATACAAATACCATACTGGTGACCCCACAATAGGAATAAAACTTTTTCGCAGAAGAGAGTTTAACAAGACTCGCGGCCACTCATTAAAATTAGAAGAAAAGAGGTTTAACCTTAAACTACCTAGAGCAGGGATATGCAATTAGCGGACCTCCAGCTGTTGCAGAACTACAAGTCCTATGAGGCATAACAAAACTCTGACAGCCACAAGCCTGACACCCAGAGGCAGGGGCATGATGGGACTTCTAGTTTTGCAACAGCTGGAGGTCCACAAATTTCATATCCCTGACGTAGAAGGTTCTTTACTGTAAGATCTGCAAGGATGTGGAATTCCCTTCCACAGGTGGTGGTCTCAGCAGGGGGCATCGATAGTTTCAAGAAACTATTAGATAAGCACCTGAACAACCACAACATACAGGGATATACAATGTAATACTGACATATAATTACACACATAGGTTGGACTTGTGTCTTTTTTCAACCTCACCTACTATGTAACTATATGTAAATCATATCTTCTCTCACCATGGTGCTCATTATCATATCTCCTTCATTTTCTCCCATCTCTGTTTGCATTATTATATCGGAAACTGGAGATAACCAGGTGCAAATAACGCCACCCCTGACCTGTATTACCACCTCCGCGCTATGTTAATAAATGTCAAAACCCTACCAAAGCTGCCACTTAACAATAAAATGTATATAAACCGAATTCACCAAAGGAAAATGATAGATGAAATAGTGGCGCTTATCCCCAGGTGGGGAGATGCCAGACACTCTTATTCAGCCAGTGAGCTGAATACAGATGTGACTAGAGAAAAAGTGAAAAAAACATATATTGCTAAATATCCCAAAAAGTAAAAATTAATATTAAATAAAATAAATTATTCAATAAATTCAATATAAGCTAATATAAATTATAACACTCAGTGAAAGTGATATACAGATATATAAATCCAAGAAAAAATATATAATGAAAATTGAACACAGTAAATATCTATAAAGTCCAGAAACCAATCAATCGTGAAAAATAATCGTGAAAATATTTGAAGAAAGTCTAAAAAAAGAGTGAGGGTGACCCCAAAACTGCTCAGCTGTGTTTTCAAACATCCACCACACCTCTGTGACGTGAATCCACTCCCTGCTGAAATTCAAACTCACCAGCTGTTAAGGCCTCTCACTCTCGTGTTTGGCCTGACAGAGCCTCTAACCCACTTACATGGGGGTTAACATGCGAGCATACACCTCCACTGAAAGAGGGAGGGGGTGCTGTGCTCACCAGGGAAATTGCTATAGATCTCTTTGTGTGGTCTCTTACTATGTGCTAGTAGCCCATAATAATTAGAATCGCATGAATAAAATCAAATAAAATCGCATGGTGAAATGAAATCGCATAGGTTAATGTTGGTTACTAAAAACCTTGTGAGATGAAATCGCATAGGTTAGTGTTGATTACTAAAAACCTTGTGAGATGTGAGAATGTTGTAGTATTGTGATAATCCAAGGAAGTGGTGTAAAATAACTTCATGTGAACAAAATGTAAATATGTCTACAAACCATCCGATACATATAAAACAAAATGATATTATAATCTATAGTGCAAAACACATGTAATAAAGTGCTAGTGCTCAGGTGACCTGAATATAATTATTCAGACAAATATATAACAAAGCATGAAGTAAATAAATTGTATATAAATAAATAAATAATCCAGTGAAAGGTGGTAGGAATGGATATATAATGACCCAATCCTAGTGATTTAAAATAAATGTTAAATATAAAATCCGGTGAAGGTGGTCAGAATGGTATTATAATGACCCAATCACAATGCTGGTATACAAAGGTAATGGATATCATGCCAGTAGTCCAGCGAATAACGTGCAAAAAATGTCTTTAACAGGTGCACAGAAAACAGTGCTCAGAAAACGACAGTGGGGTGATGGGATGCAAAACACTCTGTGTCCTCTTCGTGCAGCATACACTAGTGTGGGTAATGGCCCCTTACCTAGCGGTGCTAGGTCAACCGCATAATGAGTCGCTTAAACGCAGGGTCCTGGGTCTCAATCGCGTCACTATGTCCACGCTTGCCGGCGCTACGAGATCCTTATGGCAGCTGGATATGTATAGCTATAGTCCTAGCTGGGGTCCTGGACCAGAGCGGGTCCTAGCTCATCCTCCACATCTCAGATGTATATAAAACGGATATACAGGACAAAGGTACCCAATAGTGAAGTATGTTTTAAACAGGGGGGTCGCTTTATTCAAAAAACATAGGTAAAAAGTACTCACATTGAGCAGTAACAGATCAAAGCTTTTCTCCTACGAGCAGCGAGCTCGTAATGCTTACAGCAGTATGAACAAGCCTATTCCGTCCCTACGCGTGACGTCACCGATCACGTGACTTCTTCACGTGATCGGTGACGTCACGCGTAGGGACGGAATAGGCTTGTTCATACTGCTGTAAGCATTACGAGCTCGCTGCTCGTAGGAGAAAAGCTTTGATCTGTTACTGCTCAATGTGAGTACTTTTTACCTATGTTTTTTGAATAAAGCGACCCCCCTGTTTAAAACATACTTCACTATTGGGTACCTTTGTCCTGTATATCCGTTTTATATACATCTGAGATGTGGAGGATGAGCTAGGACCCGCTCTGGTCCAGGACCCCAGCTAGGACTATAGCTATACATATCCAGCTGCCATAAGAATCTCGTAGCGCCGGCAAGCGTGGACATAGTGACGCGATTGAGACCCAGGACCTTGCGTTTAAGCGACTCATTATGCGGTTGACCTAGCACCGCTAGGTAAGGGGCCATTACCCACACTAGTGTATGCTGCACGAAGAGGACACAGAGTGTTTTGCATCCCATCACCCCACTGTCGTTTTCTGAGCACTGTTTTCTGTGCACCTGTTAAAGACATTTTTTGCACGTTATTCGCTGGACTACTGGCATGATATCCATTACCTTTGTATACCAGCATTGTGATTGGGTCATTATAATACCATTCTGACCACCTTCACCGGATTTTATATTTAACATTTATTTTAAATCACTAGGATTGGGTCATTATATATCCATTCCTACCACCTTTCACTGGATTATTTATTTATTTATATACAATTTATTTACTTCATGCTTTGTTATATATTTGTCTGAATAATTATATTCAGGTCACCTGAGCACTAGCACTTTATTACATGTGCTTTGCACTATAGATTATAATATCATTTTGTTTTATATGTATCGGATGGTTTGTAGACATATTTACATTTTGTTCACATGAAGTTATTTTACACCACTCTCTTGGATTATCACAATACTACAACATTCTCACATCTCACAAGGTTTTTAGTAATCAACACTAACCTATGCGATTTCATCTCACAAGGTTTTTAGTAACCAACACTAATCTATGCGATTTCATTTCACCATGCGATTTTTCTTGATTTTATTCATGCGATTCTAATTATTATGGGCTACTAGCACATAGTAAGAGACCACACACAGAGATCTATAGCAATTTCCCTGGTGAGCACAACACCCCCTCCCTCTTTCATTTCTTTTTATTTTGGGTTCATGCTTGGCCCTTTTCTGGTGTGTGCTGCTGTCCAGTCACATAGGTTCTCTACAGCTCTCAACCTTTTTTCCTTTTCTTCTTTTCTTTTTCCAATTTGGTAGCGCAGGAATAGCTTTCATTTTATTTCATACACCTCCACTGCTCCATAGGAACACCGCTTTTCTCAGGTTGGTAGTATGACATAAAAATAAAAGAAGCTCCAATAGTGTAATCTCGTTTCAAAGATTTAATCACATATAAAACAACTTGTAATAAACTCACATTTAAAATAAAATAACAGGCAAGTCACTTCACGGCAAATGGAGAACTCCCACAGCACAGCAAGCAATAGCAACTGAAATAACAACCGGCAGGCCACGGCGGACCCAGGAGGTGTGTGTGCTCACGTTCGTCTCACCCGTCTGCAGCACTCGTCCCTTCACTGGAGCTCCGCTCTGTCCCCCTTCACTCCCTCCTCTAGTACTCATGTGAGATCGCCGTGTAGCCACGCCTCGACATGTTTCATCATAAAGATTTAATCATGGGGTTGACTAACCGGCGAATCAATCCCACTATTTAACCACACCAGAATTAGAGAGGGCGGGTGCAATTCACTCAGCATTCACACACTTCCTGTGTCTCCGTGTGTGCAATCTATAGCCCTTCTCTTCATTCTGGTTCACAGTTCTACAGTATATTGAATATATTTCAATCAATATTTAAAAGGTATTTTACAAGTAAATGCGTGGCGATCAGCTTAACAATATCCCTTCCCTCTACATTAGAACGCTAACCATCATACCAAGGGGTTATTACTTCCCAGATATTTCTCACAAAGGTTGAATTGTCTTAAAACGAATCATTTCTACCCCACATTAGAAGTCAGTACAATATATCCACATTCATAATGAATATACATAGTGAAAAAATATTCTTGTGAAAAATATTAAAAATGGAATAAAGAATAGAATAAAAGTAAAAAGTAAAAAATGAAAATAAAAATTAAAAATTACATATAAAAACAATAAAAAATAAAAAATAAAAAAATATAAAAATAAAAATAATAAAATAAATAAAATTAAAAAAAAGAAAAAGAAAAAAAGCTAAAAAAAAAAAATATATATAAAAAAATATATTAAAAAAATAATAAAAAAGGAGAAAATAGTGATAAGAAACTACACAATAAATCCTAGTGAAAAACATGCATGTAAATAGACATTTGCATATACCAACAAACATGCATATAGGTGTAAGCATAAAAGACATACGTACAGTGTAAATCATAATATGAAATTATAAGTGTGCAATCATATTTACATATGAACTACTACATTATATCATACACGTCTCTCAATTTCCCCATGTGTGACATAGTCTCTCGTGAAAAGTGACCATTGCAAATCCATGATATCATTATTTAATTAATGTGTATAATATATGTATGTGCAAACTGCATTCTAATATCTCAACAATAATGAAAAAATTATATAAATAATTTGTGGATATCTCAACAATAGTGAAAAAATTTGTGGATGAACCAACCAATAATGTACCCATTATGTGTCCCCCTGACTTCTAAACTATGCCCATGTGTTTAACATAGTTAGCTGTTACTGATGAAGCAGTTGAGGTCCAGTTCTATGTTCATACCTCTAGGGAACAAACATTTTAGGAGAAAGATCCATTGAGTTTCTCTCTGAGAGAGATCCCTAACCCGATTGGATCCTCTCCAGGACTGATAAACTACATCCACACCACAGAATTGTAAAAGAATTGGGTCCTGATTGTATTTCTCCTTGAAGTGGAGAGACACACTGTGGTATTGGAAACCCTTTTGCTTGTTAGCTAAATGTTCTGCGATTCGCACTCTCAGTAATCTCTTCGTGCGGCCCACATAAAATAGCCCGCACGGGCACCATAAAAGATAGACTACATAAGAGGAATTGCATGTTATAAATTCTCTAATCCTAAACGTTTCATTATCTGCATTAGTAATTTGAGTCACACCCCTATTAATTACTTTCACTCTTTTGCAACAGATGCATTTTCTACATGCCTTAAATCCCTGTAGATCAATTTTTATAGTTTGGTCATTTGGTCTATTTAAGATTTTTTTCACTACCCTTTGGCCAAAACTTGGGGCCCGTCTATATATAAATTTAGGGCGACTCGGTAGAACATCCCCCAGGTGTCTATCCCTGCACAGAATGTGCCAGTGTCTCTTAAAGATCATCTCCACACAGTGGCGTAGCGTGGGTTGTCAGCGCCCGGGGCAAGACAAGTAATTTGCGCCCCCTAACCTGCGGATAATTCGCACTCCCTGAGTCCCTTCCCTTCCTACAATAATACTGACCTACCTGACCACTAATCTGATTCCTATACTGACCACTACACTATACTACTACACAATACACTGACCTATCTCATTCTGACCCTTACACTGACCTACCTGATTCCTACATGGACCACTACACTACACACTGACCTACCTGATTCCTATACTGACCACTACACACCCCACCAACCCACACGATTCCTACATTGACCACTACACTATACAATCCAGTACACAATCCACTATACACTGACCACTACACTATACAATCCAGTACACAATCCACTATACACTGACCACTACACTATACAATCCAGTACACAATCCACTATACACTGACCACTACACTACACACCACACCAACCTACCTGATTCCTATACTGACCATTACACTATACTAGTACACTACCCACTACACAATACACTATCCACTGACCACTACACACCACACTGACCACTACACTAAACACCACACACTGACCTACCTGATTCCTATACTGACCACTACACTATACTACTACACAATACACTACACTGTCCACTGACCACTACACACCACACACTGACCACTACACACCACTAACCACTACACACCACTACACACCACTGACCACTACACACCACTAACCACTACACACCACTAACCACTACACACCACTACACACCACTGACCACTACACACCACTAACCACTACACACCACTACACACCACTGACCACTACACACCACTAACCACTACACACCACTAACCACTACACACTGACCACCACACACCACACTGACCACTACACACCACTACACATTGACCACACTACACACTGACCACTACACACTGACCACTACACACTGACCACACTACACTACACACCACACTGACCACACACCACACTGACCACTACACTACACACTACACACCACTACACACTGACCAATACACACTACACTACACACTGACCACTACTTTACACACTGACCACTACACTACACTACACACTGACCACTACACTACACTACACACTGACCACTACACTACACCACACACTGACCACCACTAACCACTACACACTGACCAGACACCACACTGACCACTACACAATACACTACCCACAGACCACTACTACTCAATACACTACATACTGACTGCTACACAACACTCTACCCACAGACCAATACACTATACATTACACTATACACTAACTTTCTGGCTGCTCCCTCTCCTCAGACCATATCTACCCCCCCCCCCCCCCCGGCCGAGTGAGTCTCTTACCTTTTTTTCTTCCATCTGCTCTGCCTCTGCGCCGCCGACTGTCACACTGCCTTCCCCTGGCGGGGACATGATGATGATCAGGGACCCGGGCCGGAGAGGAGGAGAAGACAGTGGCCACAGACTGCCTTCCGCGATGGCCGACATGATTGGTGACCCGGGCCGGAGAGGAGGAGCAGGAGAAGACGGTGGCCACAACGAAGGCCAGCCCCGCTCCCCCGCGATTGAGGACAGGCCAGCCCCACCTGCCGCACATGACCCCTTTCGCCCAATCACAGGGCGCCAGGGGCCGGCCTGAGAATTAATATGGCGGCCGGAGCGCGGGGTCACAGAACATAGAATTTAGCTGTATGGAGAGAGGGTGACACATGCTGGAGCAAGATTTCGCCCCCCCAAATGTTGAGCCTGGGGCCTACGCCCCCCTCGCACCCCCCACGCTACGCCACTGTCTCCACATCCCTGTACTGGTGATGGAAACCCGAGATAAATCCTAGCTGATGTTGATTAGTTGGTGCTATACAATCTCTCTCTTTCAAACATTCTTCCCTAGGGATGTTAGCTACCTCCTGGATGATATTATTCAAAGCATCTCCTTTATACCCCTTTTGCAGGAACCTTTCTTTCAGAATATTCACTTGGATGGCATATGTGTCTAAGTCCGAACAATGTAGTCGAACTCTGAGCATCTGCCCCTTTGGTATATTTTTTATCCAATTCGGATGATGTCCACTCCTAATGGATAAATAGCTGTTCCGGTCTGTCATTTTGAAATAGACCTTTGTACTGATGGTATTATTCATCTTAGTTAGAGTCACATCCAGAAAATTTATTGAGGTGTCACTAATGACATGATCCAACCGAATATTGTTCGAGTTGTTATTAAGGAAAGAGATTAAATCAATTGCAGATTCCCTTGATCCCTCCCAGATGAGCAGGAGATCATCAATAAATCTACGATAAAATCGCAGCTGGGCGGGTTTTGGGTTAAACACCCGTCTATCTTCCCACTCTGCCAGAAATAAGTTGGCTAGGCTGGGAGCATATTTGGCTCCCATCGCCACGCCAACCTTCTGGGAGAAAAAATGCCCGTCATACCAGAAGTAGTTGTGGGTCATGCAAAAATCTAAAGCATGACCCACAAACACCTTCTGTACATGAGGGATATCATCCCTCTTACTCAGGGCCCAGTTCAAAGCCAGTGCCGCATCCTCGTGCTGGATAATAGTGTACAGTGAGGCCACATCGGCCGTCACTAAATACACTTCTGAGGTCGGGTCAAATTTGACCTCTTGTAGAGACCGAAGTAGGTCAGTGGTATCTTTAAGATAGGCTCTAGTTGCTTTTACGCTAGGTTTGAGGAATTTATCTAAAAACTCCCCCAAGCGAGCCGTGCCCTAAATGGTAGAGAAAAAAACTACCTGGTTCCCAGCTCATGCCGCATCCCAATCATTTATATGTTGCCGAAGATCCACAAAGTTGTGAGGGTACCGCCGGCACGTCCTATAGTAAATGGCATAGGATCAGTGACGGCTCGCTTGGGGGAGTATTTAGATAAATTCCTCCAACCTAGCGTAGGTTGGAGGAATTTATCTAAAAACTCCCCCAAGCGAGCCGTCACTGATCCTATGCCATTTACTATAGGACGTGCCGGCGGTACCCTCACAACTTTGTTGATCTTCGGCAACGTATAAATGATTGGGATGCGGCATGAGCTGGGAACCAGGTAGTTTTTTTCTCTACCATTTAGGGCACGGCTCGCTTGGGGGAGTTTTTAGATAAATTCCTCAAACCTAGCGTAAAAGCAACTAGAGCCTATCTTAAAGATACCACTGACCTACTTCGGTCTCTACAAGAGGTCAAATTTGACCCGACCTCAGAAGTGTATTTAGTGACGGCCGATGTGGCCTCACTGTACACTATTATCCAGCACGAGGATGCGGCACTGGCTTTGAACTGGGCCCTGAGTAAGAGGGATGATATCCCTCATGTACAGAAGGTGTTTGTGGGTCATGCTTTAGATTTTTGCATGACCCACAACTACTTCTGGTATGACGGGCATTTTTTCTCCCAGAAGGTTGGCGTGGCGATGGGAGCCAAATATGCTCCCAGCCTAGCCAACTTATTTCTGGCAGAGTGGGAAGATAGACGGGTGTTTAACCCAAAACCCGCCCAGCTGCGATTTTATCGTAGATTTATTGATGATCTCCTGCTCATCTGGGAGGGATCAAGGGAATCTGCAATTGATTTAATCTCTTTCCTTAATAACAACTCGAACAATATTCGGTTGGATCATGTCATTAGTGACACCTCAGTAAATTTTCTGGATGTGACTCTAACTAAGATGAATAATACCATCAGTACAAAGGTCTATTTCAAAATGACAGACCGGAACAGCTATTTATCCATTAGGAGTGGACATCATCTGAATTGGATAAAAAATATACCAAAGGGGCAGATGCTCAGAGTGCGACTACATTGTTCGGACTTAGACACATATGCCATCCAAGCGAATATTCTGAAAGAAAGGTTCCTGCAAAAGGGGTATAAAGGAGATGCTTTGAATAATATCATCCAGGAGGTAGCTAACATCCCTAGGGAAGAATGTTTGAAAGAGAGAGATTCTATAGCACCAACTAATCAACATCAGCTAGGATTTATCTCAGGTTTCCATTACCAGTACAGGGATGTGGAGATGATCTTTAAGAGACACTGGCACATTCTGTGCGGGGATAGACACCTGGGGGATGTTCTACCAAGTCGCCCTAAGTTTATATATAGACGGGCCCCAAGTTTTGGCCAAAGGGTAGTGAAAAAAATCTTAAATAGACCAAATGACCAAACTATAAAAATTGATCTACAGGGATTTAAGGCATGTAGAAAATGCATCTGTTGCAAAACAGTGAAAGTAATTAACAGGGGTGTGACTCAAATTACTAATGCGGATAATGAAACGTTTAGGATTAGAGAATTTATAACATGCAATTCCTCTTATGTAGTCTATCTTTTATGGTGCCCGTGCGGGCTATTTTATGTGGGCCGCACAAAGAGATTACTGAGAGTGCGAATCGCAGAACATTTAGCTAACATCCAAAAGGGTTTCCAATACCACAGTGTGTCTCTCCACTTCAAGGAGAAACACAATCAGGACCCAAGTCTTTTACAATTCTGTGGTGTGGATGTAGTTTATCAGTCCTGGAGAGGATCCAATCAGGTTAGGGATCTCTCTCAGAGAGAAACTCAATGGATCTTTCTCCTAAAATGTTTGTTCCCTAGAGGTATGAACATAGAACTGGACCTCAACTGCTTCATCAGTAACAGCTAACTATGTTAAACACATGGGCATAGTTTAGAAGTCAGGGGGACACATAATGGGTACATTATTGGTTGGTTCATCCACAAATTTTTTCACTATTGTTGAGATATCCACAAATTATTTATATAATTTTTTCATTATTGTTGAGATATTAGAATGCAGTTTGCACATACATATATTATACACATTAATTAAATAATGATATCATGGATTTGCAATGGTCACTTTTCAAGAGAGACTATGTCACACATGGGGAAATTGAGAGACGTGTATGATATATGTAGTAGTTCATATGTAAGTATGATTGCACACTTATAATTTCATATTATGATTTAAACTGTACTTATGTCTTTTATGCTTACACCTATATGCATGTATGTTGGTATATGCAGATGTCTATATACATGCATGTTTTTCACTAGGATTTATTGTGTAGTTTCTTATCACTATTTTCTCCTTTTATATTATTTTTTAAATATTTTTTTTATATTTTTTTATTATTTTATTTATTTATTTTTTTTTTTTTATATATTTTTTTTTATTTTTATTATTTATTTATTTATTTATTTATTTATTTTTATTGTTTTTATTTGTAATTTTTATTTTCATTTTTCACTTTTTACTTTTATTCTATTCTTTATTCCATTTTTAATATTTTTCACAAGAATATTTTTTCACTATGTATATTCATTATGAATGTGGATATATTGTACTGACTTCTAATGTGGGGTAGAAATGATTCGTTTTAAGACAATTCAACCTTTGTGAGAAATATCTGGGAAGTAATAACCCCTTGGTACGATGGTTAGCGTTCTAATGTAGAGGGAAGGGATATTGTTAAGCTGATCGCCACGCATTTACCTGTAAAATACCTTTTAAATATTGATTGAAATATATTCAATATACTGTAGAACTGTGAACCAGAATGAAGAGAAGGGCTATAGATTGCACACACGGAGACACAGGAAGTGTGTGAATGCTGAGTGAATTGCACCCGCCCTCTCTAATTCTGGTGTGGTTAAATAGTGGGATTGATTCGCCGGTTAGTCAACCCCATGATTAAATCTTTATGATGAAACATGTCAAGGCGTGGCTACACGGCGATCTCACACGAGTACTAGAGGAGGGAGTGAAGGGGGACAGAGCGGAGCTCCAGTGAAGGGACGAGTGCTGCAGACGGGTGAGACGAACGTGAGCACACACACCTCCTGGGTCCGCCGTGGCCTGCCGGTTGTTATTTCAGTTGCTATTGCTTGCTGTGCTGTGGGAGTTCTCCATTTGCCGTGAAGTGACTTGCCTGTTATTTTATTTTAAATGTGAGTGCATTACAAGTTGTTTTATATGTGATTAAATCTTTTAAACGAGATTACACTATTGGAGCTTCTTTTATTTTTATGTCATACTACCAACCTGAGAAAAGCGGTGTTCCTATGGAGCAGTGGAGGTGTATGCTCGCATGTTAACCCCCATGTAAGTGGGTTAGAGGCTCTGTCAGGCCAAACACGAGAGTGAGAGGTCTTAACAGCTGGTGAGTTTGAATCTCAGCAGGGAGTGGATTCACGTCACAGAGGTGTGGTGGATGTTTGAAAACACAGCTGAGCAGTTTTGGGGTCACCCTCACTCTTTTTTTGGACTTTCTTCAAATATTTTCACGATTATTTTTCACAATTGATTGGTTTCTGGACTTTATAGATACTTACTGTGTTCAATTTTCATTATATATTTTTTCTTGGATTTATATATCTGTATATCACTTTCACTGAGTGTTATAATTTATATTAGCTCATATTGAATTTATTGAATAATTTATTTTATTTAATGTTAATTTTTACTTTTTGGGGTATTTAGCAATATATGTTTTTTCACTTTTTCTCTAGTCACGTCTGTATTCAGCTCACTGGCTGAATAAGAGTGTCTGGCATCTCCCCACCTGGGGATAAGAGCCATTATTTCATCTATAATTTTCCTTTGGTGAATTTGGTTTATATGCATTATTATATCGCCTTCTTTCATGGTTTCATTACCTTGTCTCTTTCTACCATCTTATTCCCTCCTATCACAGTTCCCATTATCGTATCTCCTCCCATCACAGTGCTCATTATCTTATCTCCGATTATGGTTCTTGATATACTTTCACCTGGCATCACTGTTTCATTATCTTATTTCTCCCATCATGGTGCTCATTATATAATCTCCCTCCTCCCTGGTTCTCATTATACTATCTCTCTCCAACTCTGTTCTCATTATATCATCTCTTCCTATCTCAGTTCTTATTATCTTGTTTCCTCCCATCACAGTTCTCATCATGCCATCTTTTGCCATCACAGTTCTCATTATCTTATCTCTTCCCATTATAGTGCTCACTATCTTATCTTCTCCCATCATGGTGATCATCATCTTATCTCTACCCATCATTGTGCTTAACATTCCTTCTTCCATCATGGTGATCATTATCTTATCTCTTCCTACCATTATGCTCAACATACCTTCTCCCATCATGGTGATTATTATCTTATCTCTTCCTATCATTGTGTTCAACATACCTTCTCTCATCATGGTGATCATTATCTTATCTCTTCCCATCATTGTGCTCAACATACCTTCTCCCATCATGATGATCATTATCTTATCTCTTCCCATCATTGTGCTCAACATACCTTCTCCCATCATGGTGATCATTATCTTATCTCTTCCCATCATTGTGCTCAACATACCTTCTCCCATCATGGTGATCATTATCTTATCTCTTCCCATCATTGTGCTCAACATACCTTCTCCCATCATGGTGATCATTATCTTATCTCTACCCATCATTGTGCTCAACATACCTTCTCCCATCATGGTGCACATTATCTTATCTCTACCCATCATTGTGCTTAACATTCCTTCTTCCATCATGGTGATCATTTTCTTATCTCTTCCTACCATTGTGCTCAACATACCTTCTCTCATCATGGTGATCATTATCTTATCTCTTCCCATCATTGTGCTCAACATACCTTCTCCCATCATGGTGATCATTATCTTATCTCTTCCTATCATTGTGTTCAACATACCTTCTCTCATCATGGTGATCATTATCTTATCTCTTCCCATCATTGTGCTCAACATACCTTCTCCCATCACGGTGATCATTATCTTATCTCTTCCCATCATTGTGCTCAACATTCCTTCTTCCATCATGGTGATCATTATCTTATCTCTTCCCATCATTGTGCTCAACATACCTTCTCCCATCATGGTGATTATTATCGTAGCTCTTCCCATCATTGTGCTCAACATACCTTCTCCCATCATGGTGATCATTATCTTATCTCTTCCCATCATTGTGCTCAACATACCTTCTCCCATCATGATGATCATTATCTTATCTCTTCCTACCATTGTGCTCAACATACCTTCTCCCATCATGGTGATTATTATCGTAGCTCTTCCCATCATTGTGCTCAACATACCTTCTTCCATCATGGTGCACATTATCTTATCTCCTCCCGTTAAGGTTCACATTATCCTGTCTCCTCCCATCATGGTACTCTTTGTCTTCTCTTCTCCCATATTAGGTCTCATTATCATATCTCCTTTCAGTTTGTGTGTAGTAAGAGGAAAATAACGACACAGATCAATCATTATTTGATAAATGAGTTTATTTGGTAGAAAAGAAGCAGATTTATTACCTATCTGGAGCTGCCAGCAAAATCATATTACCATCTGGACAGAGTTAAAGCGTATGTTACCCCAACACTTCATATTCCTAATATGTGCCTGCTGTACAATGTACTTGTGGGAGAAAGCATCCTGTTCTCTTTGTATTGCTTCCTTTATGTGAAAGCCCTGGTGTTCCTGCCAGTCCCTCTGCTTTCCTATTAATAACTGATAGCTCTCTAGCTATGCTGGGAAGTCAGTGTACTCTCCTCCAATGATCAGACTTGTCCTGGCAAGCTCCCACTGCACAGCCATTCACTGGGAAGCTCAGCGTGCTGCTGCTTCTCCTCCCCCAGCTTTTATGCAGCTGAGAACAGAGGGAATGTGATCACAAAAATGTTTTGCCATTCATTTCTATTTAAAAACTTAATGGGTTGTTCTGCAAGGTGATCATTTACAATCACTTTAACATACATTTTGAGAGGACAGTGTTTCTTTTCTCCATCAACCACAGTCACAGTGTCAGACTTCAACTACACTCCATTTCCACTGCTGTCACAAACAATTTCTCTCTTACATGTTCAAATCCAGGCTTTATTTATACCTTATTCATTTATGCAGTCAAAGATCAAACACATTTCCTGTGTGACCTGGGCATCTGACATACCAGTTTTGCTCTGTAACTTACAGGAATATCAGCTCCACCATGTATTGTGTGTATCCCCTACAACCCCAGCACTTGTGTGTCCCGAGCCTTCCCACTTCTGGGGACCTACTGACCAAGCCTCAAATAAATTGACATTCTAAAGGGGCAAAATCACCACTGGCAACATCTGTTTTGAGACAAGCACCTGAACTACAGACTTTTAATGGGTGATTGTCCTTTCCATTACTGGAGTTTTGGCTCCCACAGTAGATGCCCAATGCGATTCGAAGGTAAAATTTATTCTGATCCCGTGGTGTGATGCGCAAAAACAAAACACCAAAGTGAACCAAAAAAGTGTATATGAACATATTAAAAAAAGTGAAATTAAAGTGGTTCTCAAGGCAGAAGGTTTTTTTTATCTTAATGCATTCTATGCAGCAGACAACCCTTTAATACTTACCTGAGCCCCATGTCAATCCAGTGATCTTGCATGAGAGACTCGGCTGTCTGGGACTCTCCCTCTTCACTGGCTGAGACACACAGCGGGCGCCATTGGCTCCCACTGCTGTCAATCAAAGTCAGCGAGCCAATGAGGAGAGAGAATGGGGGTGGGGCCGAGCCGCGGCTCCATGTCTGAATGGACACACAGAGCAGCGGCTCGGCTCGGGTGATTGCTATGGGGGCGAGGGACCCGAGAAGAGGAGGATCTGGGCTGCTCTGTGCATAACCACTGCACAGAACAGGTAAGTATAACATGTTTGTTACTTTAAAAAAAAAAAACAAGTCTATAGTATCACTTTAAAGTGGTTGTAAATACATATACATATAGTACATATATCCAGTGAAGTGATTGTCCCCAGGTGATACACAGAGATGCAAAAAAATCCTCCTACATAAGTTGTACCTGTTTAACCACAGCACACTCTCATCTAGAGCCATTCAAAGTCCATCATTTATAGAGTTTTTCTGAGCTGTCAGAAAAAAAAGTGAGGCTAAAGTGCTAAAGTTACACTCTGCAGAGCTCAGTGAGAAGAACTCTGAGAGCTGATTGGAGGGAAGGGACACACACCCCCTTCACACAGCACACAGGAACAGAGCTGAGGCTGTCAACCAGCTGGTGCTCCCTCCCCTGTCACCTTTTTTCTCTTGGTGTCAGGAAAACTTGTCAGAAGTGATTCATGCCGCCAGCAGAAGATTGAAGCGGCAGACAGAAATGACACTTTGTGATCTTAATTGAGACAAATACACACTACAGAAGGATATTCTTTGTTCATATTTCTGGGGTTTACAGCCACTTTAAGGTGTGTCCTAGGAAGAGGAAGATTCTTCCCTGACCTTCCCCCCTGGGCACAAGACACATCTAGGTCCATCTAGCCAAAAGGCCCAGCAGACCCCCCTTCGTCATGATCAGGCCAAGGGATACTAGGTGAGGGGCTATCCTGAAGAGAGAACCCCCCCCCACAAGGCAGGCGAGGAAGGAATCTAAGGGCCACACATCCTCCCCCTAGACTACAGGGTAGGCCCAAAGACCCACACCCTACAATCCAAGTAAATAAAAACACATATATTAGCGCGGAGTGACATACACATGAATAAAAATGAATAAAAGAAAATGAAAAAGGTGCCAATGCAGGGAGCCTGTTAACAAACTTTGCCTATTCCTCATTGGGGAGGAAGGCATGAGTGCCAGGACTGTAGGGAATATGTGTAAAACATGGTGGAGCTGATTCTTGTGACTTACAGAGCAAAAGTTGTTACGTACAATGCCCGGTCACACAGGGAATATGTTCAGTCACTAACTACCGAAAGGAATAATGTATAAGGACTGGTTTGAACTTGTAATAGAGACCTTGTCTTTGATATTAGTGGAAACGGATTGTGGGGGTGGGGGGTGGGAAGGATCTGTGTGGCCTTGATGGTTGTAATGAGGGAGTGGTGCAGATATGCTGATCAGGAGGCAATGGTAGTAATGAGCTGGTGATTAGGATATGTGCGGTGATGGTGGTAATCAGGAGTGGGGGATATCTGTGTTTCAGCAATGCCAGTGAGTAGGGGCTAGGGCAGATCCATGCAGCACGAATGGCGGTAAATATTGTTATTATACAGGATTTATATAGCGCCAACAGTCTGCGCATCACTTTACATTATAAAGTGATAACAAAAGAAGCTTGAAAGCTCAGAATCAAGTCACTCTTTCTCTCCTCTAAATCTGCACGAGGCTGAAAGCCTCCACATGAGTAGAACCAGAAACAACTTTTGAACTTCCCTCGTTTCCACGGCTTGGCTCTTCCCGTCCTTTCACCAATCTGAAACCGCTCAGCATCTTCCAAAAGCTGTTTCTAAATTTGCTGCCAACAAAGAAATATAAGATTGGGTTCAAGCAGGCATGAAGATATGCCACACTTTCCAGTACTGCCAGGACTTCCAATAACTGGTGGTCGTCCTTTATTGTAAAGATCAGAAGAGTCACATTAAAGGGCAGCTGGGTGACCATGAAAACCACCACCAGTGCCAGGATGATTCGGATGGATTTTTTCTTCTGTAAACTCTTAGAACGAATCAAAGTGTTCAGAATAAAACCGTAACAGATCACCATGGTCGATAATGGCAGGAAAAAGCCAACAACCAGCTGGATTGAATAGACGGTTATCCTCAGCTTCTTCATATCTTCATAGTCTTCCATGCAGTAGCCATAATCATCCTTTAAGTATTTAAACTGCGGGACAGCTAGGAGCAAAGCGATCACCCAGATGAAGGCACACATCGCAGCACCCCACTTGTGTTTGCGTTGTTGGTATTTCTGCGCTTTCACCCCTTTAACAATAGAGACAAAGCGGTCAAAGGTAATGGCGGTGAGGGTGAGCATTGATGTGAAGAGGTTCACCCTGTACATCCCAAAAACCACTTTACACGTGATGTCTCCGAAGATCCATTTGTTGTAGTGCAGCTGATAGAAGAGAAATGGAAACGAATAAAGAAACAAAATATCGGCCACAGCCAGATTAAGGAAAAATGCCTCTGTTAGCGTATTTTTCTTTTCATAGAAGACAAACACGACAATGACCAGCGTGTTGCCCAGCAGGCCAGCCACACAGGTGATAATGTACATGATCGGGAGGTAGACGTTATAGATAGGGTGAAGCACATTGTTGTAATCAGTTGTTGTCATTGTCATTGTAGTGACGTTTTGGGACGTCATCTAAAAATTAACAGAAAATAATGTTAGAGCATTACAAGTGTTAATAGCGTTCAAATACAATTTGACTTGTATCGCAATTGTATATGAAATATTTTTGTTTGCTAATTTTTTTTCCCCACAAAAGTGGAGTTACCCTTTAAGAATAAATATTATGACATGCCCGGCACGTTGGCCACCATAGGCCAATCATTTTATACTTCCTCTTGCTCTGTACAACAACATCTTTAGTAATCATCTTGAATTTAAATGAGTAATATTAACCCCCCTGGCGGTATTCCTGAGTCTGGCTCGGGGGTGGATTTTCATTACCAAAAGCGGTAACCCCGAGCCAGACTCGGGATCGCATCGCAGGATCCATGTAGAGGTTACTTACTTGGTCCCCTGGATCCTGCGATGTCTCCCCGCTGTGATCTGCAAGCCGCCGTGTCTCGCTCGATTCACAGTGCCAAGCTCCAATCCCTGCGAGCGTTGCGACGCACAGGGACGGAGTTCGGCGCCAAATTCAAAAAGTAAAACACACAGTATAGATACAGTGTACTGTAATCTTACAGATTATAGTACTGTATCAAATAATTTCACATCCCCTTTGTCCCTAGTGGTCTTCCCAGTGCCCTGCATGCAGTTTTATATTATAAAAACTGTTCTTTCTGCCTGGAAACTGGAGATTGTCCATAGCAACCAAAACCGTCCTTTTACATCAAAAGTGGTTTTAGACCAGCTAGAAAACAGCGATAATAAATTAGAATCACTCGCAGAATTGAGCGATAGTGCTTTGTGGGGAGATCCGTCATCAAACACTGAAAAGTAATGACAGCGACAATTCTGCAGCAAATTTCAGTGTTTTTGATTTGATTACATTATTGAATAATTTTTATTATTATTATATTATTATTTGGTATAATTATTTATCGTTATTTATTATATTATAATTTATGATTTCGTTTTTTAAACTTTCTCATGCCTGGGATATCTACTAGACTCTTGTTTGGACAGATTTAAAGGGGGTTCCGGCCTGGGAAAAAAAAAATGTAAAAGTCAGCAGCTACAAACACTGTAGCTGCTGACTTTAAATAAGTACACTTACCTGTCCTGGGTGCCCGCGATGTCGGCCGCCTGAGGCCGGCCCGTCCCTCGGCTCTCGGGTCCCGGCACCGCCATCCTAACTAAGGGAAACAGGCAGTGGAGCCTTGCGGCTTCACTGCCAGTTTCCCACTGCGCACGCGCGAGCGGCGCGGCGCTCTGTGAATGGCCCCGTGGTTTTCTGGGAACACACACAGTTCCCAGAAGGCAACGGGGCCACTCACCGAGGAGCAGGACACGCCGCCAAATAGGAAGAGGCAGATTAGGAAGACTGCCTAGCAACAAGGGTTCAGGTAAGTTTAAAAAATGTTTTTTTTTTTTTTTTTTGTTTTTTTTTTTACGATTTTTCATGCAATTTTTTATTTTAGGGTGGCCCTCCACTTTAAGTGAATTATTCCTAAGAATTACGGGCCTACAATATAAAACGCCAAATTTCCATGCAAAATAATTGTACCGCTTTCAGCACCTAAAATCTGAAATAATCATACCGCCAGGGAGGTTAACAGAAAAGTAACATAGATGGTAAAATTGTCTCCCCCTTGGAGTCTTGGGGGCACGGCCTGGCCGGAGTCCAGGCTGAGGTTACCACTTACCATTGTACTTTGGGATGACATGGATATGCGGTCACAGGGGACACCTTCCTTCATACTGAGCTACAGTGGCGGCCGCTCCATTAGGAGCACAGAGGCGCTGCACCCCAATCCATGCGCTGGCCCCTAATCTACATGCAAGGCACCAGACGTATGGATTTCAATGGGTTTTTTTTTTTTTGAAGCACGTAAGTTAGAGCCGGAAGCCCACCCAGATGTGTGACATTAGCGAATTAATATTCGCTAATGTCTTCCTGCTTCTCCTCCCGGCCAATCAGGAAGCGGGTCCTGAGACCCGATTGGCCGGGAGTCTTAGGACTCCCGGCCAATCGAGTCTCAGGTTCCACTTCCTGTTCGGCCGGGAGGAGAAGCAATGGCCGGCACTTCCCACGACAAGCTGGAGCGAGGAGCAGCCTAAGGTAAAGCCACTGATCGCCACCCTCTGGTCCGTCTCCCGCGGCGGGGGGGAGGGGGCGGTCACAAAATTGTCATTAGTGGCCAGCGTAGATGTCCCTCCTAGCATTGGTGGTCAGTGTAGGTAGGAGATCAATTTGCAATTGCTCACTAAACCCCTAGCAACCTTAGGAGGAACCCTAGCTTTTTCATTATTTCGCTTACCTTCATTTATATTATATTTAAAGTAAACTATGGGCAAAACTTTTTTTTTTTTCATTTGGATAGAGCAAAGAAAGGTTATAACCCGTCAGATTTTTTTTTTTCGCAATCTGTGTTCATTTGCGGAGATTTCCCTTCACTTCCATGCCCATAGCCAGATAGTAAGTGAAAGGAAATCACTGAAAATTAAGAGAATTTCCTGGGGACCCCCAAGTCACCAGAACTAGTGTTCCCATTGGAAGATTTCCCCTCTATTACTTTTCTGGGGACATTCGAAAATTTGGGATTTTCTTTTACTTTCACTTGCAATGATAATGGTTAACAGAAGAAATAGGGTGAATTTCCTTAACCGGCACACAGACAGCAATAAAAACTGACAAGTGTTCTAATCCCTCTTCACTCTATCCAAAACTAAAAAAATAAAAGTTTTGCCTTTAGTTCTACTTTAAACAGGTCACAGGTCTATATATAACATTGAAATTTTACACAGCACTTTGCATATTATATATTAACATCAGTCCCTGACCTCAAGGAGCTTGCAATCTAAGATCCTGATCTCACATACATGCATACACATACTAGGGTCAGTTTTGATAGAGCAAATGAACCTAGTTTCTCCATAGTTACCTGCAGGTCAAACCATTCAGTGGAAATTACAGTGATGGGATGCTACAAACTTTAAACAATCATACTTGTGATAAGCATTGATAATAGTATTGTATTAGATTTAAAGACCCTAAAATATTATTGTTGCCCTATCTGGTACATGCACAACCAAGGGACCTCTAGTATAGATCTAGAGCTGCACACATTTATTTCCGGATTGCCTATTCTGTTATTATTAGATCATCATTCAACTTCCCAGGTAACATACATTATGTGAGATGCAATTATTAAATTCCATCATTTTAAGATACAATATTGTCAAATACCAGAATTTAAATCAGCCATACACTTAAACGACATTTTTTTCCCAAATATACACAACCTCCCCCGTTGAGAAGATGGCAGTTTAAGGGGTAAAACAAATCTAAACCTAAGCACAATTTTGCAAGTTTGACATGCGTTAGTAAAACTGTACCTATCAAACCATCTTATGTTGATCTTAAAACGAATGGTGTGTGGGCACCTGGGCACTACCTGCAGCCTCTCGCCCCCCCACCCCCCACCCCGTTTTTCGCCCCCATCACTTTTTCCTTTAACCCCCCCCCCCCCCATCCACCCCTCTTCTCATTTTATAATCTTTTTCAAGAACAAAAATTGATGCACATTGCCACATTGCCAAGGCTTGGTGCTGATCATTATAATTATTTATTGTTAGACTGTATTTTGCCAGTTGTTTCATAATCTGTATTGACTTCACATGTCAACCTTTCCCAGTCCTATTTGCATGTTTTTACCCTGCTGACTATATTGTTTCTTGGCACACCAGCCGCTTGCTGTTTTACTTTTGTCATCTTTTGTGCATCTTTAAAAAAAAAAAAACTGTACATATCATCACAACTACTTTGTGCATCCAGGTGGATTATACTGTGTTTTTTAAGGACAGATTGGGCTTTCATTGGTAAATGGTAATGGATTATTTCCATTTTCTTTATTAAGTTAGCTGTATATTTCTTACCACTATCATAATCTACCACCAAAAAACACAAATGAAATGCTCCTGACGATTGCAGCCTTACGCAAAAAAGGCCAGTTCAGAGGCACCAAAGGGTTAAACCAGTTACAGTCAAACTCAGCTCTGCTCAAATTTAGATTATAGAAGAATTTTCATATCTAAAAGATAGTCTTAAAGGCTTACACAGCTTAATCTTTTTTTTAAGATCCTTTGAATTTTTTTTTTTTTTCATATAATACTATAAACCATTACAATGTGGAAATTCCAATTGTCTTTGCAAGGGAATTTTCATCATACAGCAACGTGCAAGCAAAATTACTGTTTTTTTTTTCCACCTTTCTTGCAAATGATTGGGTATTTTCACCGCATTCATTAGGCTTATGGAAAATTCCTTTTCAAAGTGAACAGCCTTTAGTAAATCAAGCCCAATGCTGGGTGAAAAGAAGAAACACTGAGATGCTAATGCAAGGGTCAAAAAAGTTGGTACAAATACACAGAGGAACATAACCTCAAACACACTTAGGATTGTGGAGGTAGATGACACAGCCCAATCTTACCACAATGTCCACATTTCTTTTCTTAATTTTCTTCATTCAGCCTACCTCTAATTCCTAATTTAAGGCCCTGTTGATGAGCTCCGAAGCATCAAAGACCCTTACTTTTCTTAATTTCTGCATTCTCTTACTGAATCAAAACACAAGAGGTTATATATCACGTGTCCTACAGCAGGTGTTACCTCTACCTCTGCATCTTCAACTAAAAAACCACAAAACACATAAAAAGGAAGATGAGTAAGGACGTTTCCTTCCCATTTCCTTCCCCTTTCTCTGGCCACTAGGTCCCACTTTTACAGTAATTATAGGGTGTTTACTCATTTTTGTTTTAAGACATGACCTTTGTACCTGTTACCATGTTAATCGACTTCTTTTGCTTAATCTGTACAGAGGTCCCTTTTTGTGCCGGCCAAGGGTTGAAATCAGTAATTTGACTTGCACTATTTCGGGAACTGAAAACCTTGTTAATAGAATGTTTAAAACAGTGATTGTCAACTTATAAGCTAAAGGGGGCCTTAAATGCGGCCCCCTGACTTCACCAAAGTACATTACATAATGTTCAATATATGTAATGCTAGAGAGGACTGTGAGAAACTGCACACCTAAAAGTGGAAATAAGAGTCAGAGAGTGTGGACATGCTGGGATAGCTTACAGAAGACAATATGAAACTGGGAAAATGTTATCCTCCCTGGCTGTATGATTATTTCAGATTTTTGATGCTCAAAGCGGTGCAATTTTTGCATGGAAATTTGGCGTTTTATATTATAGGTCTGTAATTCTTAGGAATAACACACTTAAGTCTGTCCAAACAAGAGTCTAGTAGACATCCCAGGTATGCTAAAGTTTGAAACACGATATCAAAAATTATTATATAATAAATAACTATAAATAATTATAACAAATAATAATATAATAATAATATAAATTATTCAATAATGTATCCAAATCAAAAACACTGAAATTTGCTCAGTTGCAGAATTGTAGCTGTCATTACTTTCAGTGTTTGATGAAGGATTTCCCCACAAATCACTATTGCTCAATTCTGCGAGTTATTCAAATTTATTATCGCTGTTTTCTATCTGGTCTAAAACTGCTTTTGATGTAAAGGGACACTTTTTGGTTGCTATGGACAATCTCCAGTTTCCAGACAGAAAGAACAGTATTTATAATATAAAACTGCATGCAGGGCACTGGACAAACCACTAGGGACAAAAGGGACGTGAAATAATTTGATACAGTAATGTAATCTATAAGATTACAGTGTACTGTATATATTGTGTGTTTTTTACTTTTTGAATTTGGCGCCATTCTCCGTCGCCGTGCATCGCAACGCTCGCAGGGAACGGAGCTCGGCACTGCGATAGATCCGGCGGAGGACACGGCTCGCACACACAGTGGGGGGACATCACAGGATCCTGCCAGTTTCTGCCCTCCCCCTTGTAAACTGACCACGGTTTATCATGGCTGCTGAGCCCTGACACCGTGGTCAGTTTACATGCCTCATCTGTTGTGCCAGCTCTGTACTTTGCCCCCTCCCCTCCCTGCCTGTCAGCTCTGGAGTCTGTGTCTCTGTCTCCGCCCCCCGCTGCTGTTAGTAAAATACTAAAAGTTTGCTGCCAGCCCCTCTCTTTTAAGCTGCAATCCTGCACCGTATAAGTGTTTATTAGAAACAAAGCCTCTAAATACATTTTTCGGATGTATCTTCAGGCCGATCACGTGACTCCCGACTCTGATACTCCAATCCAGGACTACAGCAGGAGGAGCCGAGCGGCCAGCTCGGTGGTCATGTGACTCTTGGCTGATGTCAGAGGGAGAACTCAGCTCCTCCTGCTGTAGCCCTGGATTGGAGTGTCAGAGCAGCTGTGAGTCATGTGACCGCCCTGAAGATACATCAGCAAAAGGTATTTAGAGGCATCGATTTTAACAAACACTTATACAGTGCAGGATGGAAGCTACAAATAGGGAGGCTGGAAGAAAATCAAAATGTAGTGTTAAAAACACTTTAACAATGGGAATGCACAAAATGGGAAAAAGACACTTAACACATAAAAAAAAAAAACACCCTAAACAGATTATATCAGGAGGCCCCAGAAGCAGGTTGCTTTGAGCTGATGATATTAACATCTGCTCTGAGTATCACAATCTAAAGCAGTCATTGCTGGTTAGGGCCTCGAGACCCTAAATATGTACATGGGTCCTCCAGTTCCCAGAGTCTGTGTATTTTGGGGAAACATGGACTTGAATCCGAAGCAAGACCAATCCAAGGGTCCCCCAGGTACACACCTCCCAAAGAGTAGTGTTCCCTTAAAAGCAAGGATCCATAGTCAGTAGGCAAGAGGCTAGCTTGCAGTCCCCTCCAAAAGCCTTTGTCCTGGTTGGGTCTGTCACGTACATTATAAGATTTTTCTGTTTAGAATGGCTGGTTTTGATTATATATGATCTGGATGAAGTGACCACATTTGACACCAGATGTGAACTCATATGGAGAAGTACATCTGCATTGTATTCAGGGCTTTTTTTCAGCCGGAACGGGGTGGAACGGCGTTCCACCACCTATAGCAGCCCTCTCCTTTCCAGGTTGTCAGTAAACACTGAAGGCAGTAGACGAAGTTTTCTATATTACTTCCTCCACCGGCTGTGTGCTAGCGCCGGCACCCAGGGCATGTTCCCCACACCTGATGATAGGTGACCCAGATCCAGACGCTGCAACTGTAAGGAGTTTTTTTATTCTGGGGCTTCCAGAGGCATCTTCTGTCCCCCCCTGCTGCCTATCAGATCTGTGTAGCTCCGGCTCCTCGGCTCTGTGTACACTGATCTGATAGGTGAAGCTGCACAGAGGAGACTGTACAGTAGGCTGAGGGGTGAAATGTCGAGGGGCAGATAGATCAAAATCCTTGGGATCAAGCCTTCATTGGTAGGAAGGAAGGAGGGTGGTACCTGGGTGGCAATAATAAAAATGCACTTGTATTGCTAACACCAAAATAAAGAGCTCTGGAGGAAAAGATATTGAGTGGCATATTCTGTGTAGATGCAGCCTTGGTAGAGGTGGGGTTTTGCTTCTTCATATCAGAGCCTCCAGCAAGGAGAACAGCAAACAGCACAGTAGTGACACCACCAAATCTCACCTAAAACTTCCTGATACTAGCAGCCAGAAACAGTGGTGCCTTAAAGTCACATAGCAGATACACAGCTATAAAGCTAAAGACACCGGAGTGCCTAGGCACACTCACACTCCCGGAAGTGCACTGCTATTTTTCAGTGGAGTTCAAGACAAAAGGTAAACTTTTTAGGATACTGCTTAGGCACATCTAACAATATCAGATTATACCTTAAGTGGAAGTAAAGGCAAGACCTAACTATCTCTAATGCCGCGTACACACGGTCGGTCTTTTCGTCTACAAAAGTCAGACGGACGCCGACGGACAAAATACGGCTGACAATCCGATCGTGTGTGGGCTTCCCCGGACTTTGAGCTGACTTTTCCAGCCGCAAATCTGACGGACTTTAGATTTGAAACATGCTTCAAATCTTTACGTCGTATCTACGCCGGACCCAGAAATCCGCTCGTCTGTATGCTAGTCCGACGGACAAAAACCCACGCTAGGGCAGCTATTGGCTACTGGCTATCAACGTTCTTATTTTAGTCCGGTGTACCTCATCAAGTACGCATCCGTCGGACTTTTGTGTGATCGTGTGTAGACAAGTCTGTTCGTTAGAAAGTCTGCCGCAAGTCCGCCAAAAGTCCGCCAAAAGTCAGTCGAAAGTCTGTCGGACGGGCTGTCGGACTTTTGTAGCCGAAAAGTCCGACCGTGTGTACGCGGCATAAGGCTCCATTCACACTTGTGCGGCTTGTCATGCAACTTTGGACATCAAAATGATAACCATTTATATACGTGTGACTTAAAGTTGCAGCAACTTCAAAGTAGTTCATGCTCTACTTTGGTCCAACTTTCATGCAACTTCAGGGCCATAAACAATGTTAACCCTCAAAAGTTGCATAAAAGTCATACCTGAATGTTATACAACGCAACAGTTGTGCAACAGTTGTCCATTACTGGTCCAAGCCAAAGTCGTAACCAAGTTGCACCCATCCACAGTTGCATCAAAGCTGCACCAAAGTTGCAGTCGTACAAGTGTGAAGGGAGCCTAATCCTCCTTACACACGATCGGACTTTCGGGCAACAAATGTTGGATGTGAGCTAGTTGGCGGAAAGTCCGACCGTCTGTATTCTCCATCGGACATTTGTTGCCGGACTTTCCGCCAAATGTTGGCCAGCGTGTTCTCAAATTTTCCGCCAACAAATGTGTGTTGTTGGACTTTCCGATCGTGTGTACACAAGTTCGTCGGACAAAAGTCCAAAGTACAGACACGCATGCTCGGAATCAATTCTAACCAAACACAGCATTAGCAGAAGGAGCCCAAAGGGTGGCGCATGACTATTGAACTTCCTTTTAATCAGCTCATCGTACGTCTTGTACGTCACTACGCTCGTAATTGTTGGTCAACATTTGTGTGACCGTGTGTATGCAAGACAAGTTGGAGCCAACAATCTTCGAACAAAATTCCACGGTTTTGTTGTCGGAAAGTCCGATCGTGTGTACGGGGCATAAGCAGTGGCGTCTCCCAGATTTCATATTTAGGGGGGGCACATGGAGGGACAGGGACAAAAGTAGGGGGGCAACTATAAAATGCAATTATATATATATAATATATATAACGGGCCCTTTCACATGTTCTGCAGTGACCTCCCTTCCTACTGTATTGGGGCCCCCCAGGATGGCAGAAAGGTTGCAGGGTTGCAAAGGTTGTCTTGCCACCGGGCCCTGGTGTTCTGCCACTGTGGGGTTCCCCAGCCTCCTCTTGCTGTCCTGCCCCTGCTATTGACAGCGCTGGTCTGGCATCTCTTGGAATTTACTGGCTGGTTCTCCTGTCCTGAGGATGGGAGAAATCAGTCTATTTTTTCAGTAACTGAGAGTCCTGGTGGAGTCCTTCCTGCAACTCGCTCTTCTCCCTGCCAATGAGGATGCAGGGGAAGGAGCAGATCGGGCGGCCGTGGTTGTGTGAGCGCTCGCATTATGCAGTGTCAGCGAGCAGAGGGAGGGGGGAGGAATCACCCGCAGGAGCTGACTGGGGACGCTCTCCCTCTCAATAGAGATTGTGTTACTCCAGCGGCGGCCTGAGTAAGATGTGGCGCATCCGCTACGAATGCAAACAAAAAGACATTGCCTTTTTGTAAAAAAAATTTTTTTTTTTAATTGAGGGGCACATGGTGGGGCACAGCATAATGTTGGGGGGGTCAGGGCCCCCTCTGGCCCCCCTAGGGACGCCATTGGGCATAAGACTAGTCTCAGGCACTTTTTCTAGGCCTAATCTATCTAGCCCTGTAAGGAAAAAAATTGCTATACTTATAACTTACCTATTCTGAGGTCGCTCCAGTCCGGTCTCTAGCAGCGCCCTCTGTGTGCAGGAGAAAGCTTGCTTGGAAATGCCTGGGAAGTGACATCACCTATAGACTTACTATGGGTCTTCCCTTGTTGGCTGCCTCACCTACGCACTGAAGCCGCCGCTGACAGCTCAGCCTAGGACTGGACCGGAGTGGCTGCAGAATTGGTAGGTATAGTAATTCTTTCTTTACAGGGCTAGATAGATTAGGCTTAGCATGGGGCTGAGAGTGGGTTTAGAGTTAGTTAGGTTTTGCCTTTACTTCCACTTTAAGCACTGATATTTACTTGTTCTAATGGCTGTTACAACCCAACTTAAAGTGATTATGCCGCGTACACACAATCGGAAATGCCGCCAGCAAAACTCAGATGAGAGCTTTTTGTCGGAAAATGCGACCGTGTGTATGCTCCATCGGTCTTTTGCTGGCGGAATTCCAGCCAGCAAAAGATTGAAAGCATGTTCTCTATTTTTCGGTCGGGAAAAGTTCCTATCAGAAAATGCATTCGTCTGTATGCAATTCGGACGCGCAAAAAATCACGCATGCTCAGAAACTCAGAAACAATTTGACGCATGCTCGGAAGCATTGAACTTAATTTTCTCGGCTCGTCGCAGTGTTGTACGTCACTGCGTTCTTGACGGTCGAGAGTTCAGAGAACTTTTGTGTGACCGTGTGTATGCAAGGCAAGTTTGAGCGGAATTCCGTCGAAAAAACATCCAAGTTTTTTCTGACGGAAATTCCGATCGTGTGTACGTGGCATAAGGGTTAGTTTTTTTTTTTTTTTTTAAATAACAAACATATCATACTTACCTCCACTGTGCAGCTCGTTTTGCACAAAGTGGCCCCGAACCTACTCTTCTGGGGTCCCCCGGCGGCTCTCGTGGCTCCTCCCCACATCACATAACTGCCTAGGAGAAGTGATCTACCGGGGGATTACCTTGCGGGCACGCTCCCGAGTCCAGCATTTGGCATCCATAGCCACCGAATGCAGGACTCGGCCCCACTCCCCGGTGCCGCATCATTGGATTTGATTGACAGCAGCGGGAGCCATTGGCTGCGCTGCTATCAATCTATCCAATCAGGAGCCGAGAACCCCGGGCAGAGAGACAGCGCGTCCCCGTGGGTCAAGTTCCAGGGCTCAGGTAAGTAAAACTTAAAACTTAAAATTGCTTATGATTCTCTGTGATATCTACTGCTTTCAACATTTATGCTGAAGTTGTTGTAATACAACGTTTTTTTATTTGTATTTTTGAGCTACACTTTTCAATAAAAATGTATTCAACAAAAAAGTTTTGGTCTGAGTCTTTGGACTTTTCTAAACCCTTTTCCAAAATACTCTCCGTAAACATACAAGGGTTGCTCTACTAATAAAAAGAATTATAGCCCTTGATAAAACCCATCATTCCCTATTTTTCTATGTACTGTAGCAAAAGCAACACTCATGTTATGGGAAAGAAATTTCTCCTAGAGTCTGAAATACACGATATTACCAAAAGTATTGGGACACCTGCCTTTACATGAAATTTAATGGCATCCCAGTCTTAGTCCATAGGGTTTAATATTGAGTTGGTCCATGTGTCTATGGGAATGTTTGATCATTCTTCCAGAAGAATATTTGTGGGGTCAGGCACTGATGTTGGACAAGAAGGACTGGTTTGCAGTCTCCACTCAAATTCATCCTAAAGGTGTTCTATCGGGTTAAGGTCAGGACTCTGTGCAGGCCAGTCACATTCCTCTATGTCTTTATGGACCATGCTATCTATGTAACAATATATGTCCAATATTCAAATCAAAAAGTATCATGAATCCTGTCTAATATCACAGGAGCTGGTGTCAAAATTTGATGCCTGACCATCCTACTGGTCATTACTTGAATTCCCTTTTATTTCTATCTAGTTATCTGCTGCACAATAACAGGTCTGCCTCATTTCATTCTATGGAAGAGCCATTCTCAACTAAGGTTCCTTTAGGGGTGGCTAAGGGTTTCTTGATCTGTGGCTAAATGACCACCTATCTGATGGTGCCTGCACAGTTTCAAGTCCAATGCCACTTGGCTGAACCAGCAGGATGCCTGCAAGGGAGTCATTCTTGCAATTACTGTGGGGGGGGGGGCATTGTTCCTATTTATCACCACCACATTTTCCCAATGACCCTTGATAGACTAATTGTACCAAGGCCTCCCTAGAACCTGAAAATTATTTCAAGGGTTCCTCTGGGGAAAAAAGGTTGAGAAAGGCTGCTCTAGAAGTTCAGAGAAAGACATGACGGTGCTTTGTGTCAACCTCACCCACCCAAATCCAACCTTACATCCACATTTCAGGGGTGAAGAACTCTGCCATCTCATCTAAGGATAATTTTCCCTGATTGACATTTAGTGATCATTTTCCACATTCAGAATTCTATAGATATACTTAGCTGTATTCTTAGATTCTCTCGTTGTTCAGGTCGGCTCATTGCTGAATTGATCAGGTGCAGAAGCTGGGCATTGGGGCACATCCACATAGTCCACTTCTGATATTGGTAATATAAGAGGTATATTTGTCCAACAGGGCCACAGACAGCAAAAAAAGTGACTTTTATTAATAGAAGAGGGAGAGTTACAAACACCTTTTTCTAGGGGCCAACATGGCACCATACTACCACGTGTGTGCTGTTATGGATTGACACCAAGAATTGAAAATTACAGTACATATTTGATACACTTTTCCATTTTACCGTCTAATTTAGGTTTGGTGTGGTATATACTTTAGGTCTCATCAATGCTTATGCGCAGTGGCGGTGCGTCCATTAGGGCACACGGGCGCTGCCCCCTCTCTCCAGCCACCCCCTCTTCTTGCTGCAGGATGTAATTTTGCTGAACCCCAGAGCCCCTGAGCAGCAGTAAATATTCAGGCTATCAGCAGATTGACTGCTAGTGGCCCATTGGGGGGTCACAGGCAGTGGAAAACATGTGAAAGAAGTGTTTACCGTTATCAGGTCTATCCGGAACTGGAAAATAAGTTGGGCAAAGAAGCGCATTTGTGGGGTCAGGCGCTGATGTTGGACAAGAAGGCCTGGTTTGCAGTCTCCACTCTAATTCATCCTAAAGGTGTTCTATCGAGTTAAGGTCAGGACTCTGTGCAGGCCAGTCACGTTCCTCCACCCCAAATTCATCCATGTCTTTATGGACCTTGCTTTGTGCACCAGTGCACAGTCATGTTGTAACAGGAAGGGGCCATCCCCAAACTGTTCCCACAAAGTTGGGAGCATGAAATTGTCCAAAATGTCTTGGTATGCTGACGCCTTAAGAGTTCCCTTCACTGGAACTAAGAGGCCAAGCCCAACCCCTGAAAAACAACCCCACGCCATAATCCCCCCTCCACCAAATGATTTGGACCAGTGCACAAAGCAAGGTCCATAAAGACATGGATAAGTGAGTATGGGGTGGAGGAACTTGACTGGCCTGCACAGAGTCCTGATGTCAACCTGATAGAACACCTTTGGGATGAATTAGACGGAGACTGCGAGCCAGGCCTTCTCATTCAACATCAGTGCCTAACCTCACAAATGCGCTTCTGGAAGAATGGTCAAATGTTCCCATAGACACACTCCTAAACCTTGTGGACAGCCTTCCCAGAAGAGTTGAAGCTGTTATGTGAAGGAATGTGATGTAGATAATAATAGTAATCTGAAAATGTCTATTTTCTTATGTGCATACATATTTTTCTCCTTACTCATTATATAAGTATACAGGTTTGCTCTGTTCCTATATTTTCTCAAGATGGCGGGTACCCCCTACATCCCACACATCAGAAGAACGCGGAACAAGATAAAACCAAAGATCAGCCAGACCTCGTTATGAAAATTCTCCATCTTCTTTATCTTCTTAACCAATGAGATGTACCTATTAGACTAACATAGCAATGACGTATTTGTGTGTATAAAACATTAACACCGCCTTGAATAAATTAGAAGTGAAACAAGTAATAGCGCTGAGCGTGTCTCAGAGTGTTTACTTTTATATGCATGCATATCAACACTTTTCAAATTAGAGACAGCAGCAGATAACCTTGGGCTCGATTGGAGCTCTTAATCATTACCATAACAGATGGTGCCGAAACCCGGGACCTCAGGCTACAGTCGAAGCCGTACCGCGATAAGCATTCGGGCGTTAACTGATTGATGAGACGGGGTTTGCGCAGCCCTAACAGTACCGGTGAGTTTGATTTATATTCTTACCACTGTACGACTCTCTTATCTTTCGGTTGACGGCTGGATTCTGTCGGTATGCTGAGACTGTCTTAGAGGCAGGTAATTCCTCGCCTGAGGTTGTTTTAACGAACCTGCCAATGAGTTTCTGCTGACTGTATTTTTTGTTCACTGTCTGCCATTCTTTGGGCTACGAAACTCAGCAGTCTAAGGGTGCTACATGTGTGAATGGGTAGTCTCATCTCCAGATGAGCTTTCGGCCTCTGAGATGAGATTGTTTCCCTTGTAGCAAGCGTCTATAAACGGGTTTATTTTTGCAGGGTGGTCTGCCCTTGTGGTTATTTTAGCCTGCTGAAATTTTGCAGTTCGAAGAGTGGCAGGTGTAATGTCCTGTCGTGAGTGTATTTGTGGTTTATTGTTTGCTATACATGAGAGGGGGTGGGGACTGGTGAAAGTCAGAGAAGGAGGGCTGCCCGGGGGATCTGTTGGGTCGCGGGCCGTTGCTCCTCACTACCCCTGATGTGTTTGTTCTTGTTCTGAGATTAACCGTACATTAGTCTTATGAGCCCCCACCGAAGGAATTTGCTGATAAGAACGCTGAGAAAAATATTAACCCCTTGGTTGTACGGGAGAAAAGAAAGTGATATTGCAAAGAAGATGTTGAAATAGTTAACAAAGTTGAAAGAAGTGGCGAAAGTTATGTTGCTGAAGCGACAGGGAGAAAAATCCTGTGTGATGAAGAAAATTGAATAAAGGAAGTTAAGAAAGATGGCGATTGTATTATGTATGTGTATCACAGAGCTGATGATATGTTGGAACTTGAAACAAAGGAGGGGAGGGACAGCACTGCCCTCCGTCTAACAACCACTCCTTTCTCACCACCCAAGCACAACCCACTGTGACAACTCAGCCCGGCGGCCATCTTAGTGCACCCATGCCTTCACTTTCTACCCAGTCCAGTGCACTTCCTGCCGGCGGCCATCTTGGTACACCCAGTAAGCTTAAACAGCCTGTACCCAGCCCTCCCTGTTTAAACCAAGATGGTTCATACCACACACCTGTCTTCCCCAATACGGGAGCATCACATTCCCAAGCCGGATATGTTAATGATGAAGAAGCATCTGAGTGGGAAGCCCGACAGCAGGCAGCAAGGCCACCCACTGATTTAACCCCCAATCCGGCTCCAGACTCTCAGTTCCGAAAGGATCTCAAACACATGCTGGCAACCGTAAGGAACAGTGCTTCTTGCCAGCCCCCGCCCCAACAACAGCCTCGGTTACCAGAAGGGGCACCAGTGATGTATGTCGCTTTTACTCTATCACAAGCAGCGGCCTTAGTGACAAGTCTGCCTGACCCAGAGAAGCAGCCAATTCCCTTCTACCACAGGATAGTGCAGATACAAGAAACTTACTCAGCTGCCTGGAGAGACTTGATCAGCCTATGCCAAATCAAAGCAGGACATGTCTTTTGGCCAGTCATGCAGACGGCCTTCAATGATGCCTGCCTGACAAGTGCCACTTCCTACACCTCAGGAGTGGAGTTCTGTGCACAACTCCACGACTGGGCAAAGGAGAAGTTGACGGATCAGTCCACCACAATCCAAGATATTACCCAAGATAAAGGGGAGTCTGTGAAGAAGTATCATGCTAGACTCATAAAGGCACACACACACATGTTATCAACTGCTTTTGTTTCAGGGCTCAGAGAGGATATCAGAAAAGGCCTGATGGTGGCCCGCCCTGAATACCATTCAATGAAAATGTCTGATTTATTGTTGGTGACCAGAGGTATAGAAAATCAAAAAGGTAAAAAACCAACGCCCCTCATGGTAACCCATGACGAAGATCCCGCCTACACTAGTCCACCACCACTGCTCAATACCAGGGAAAGGATCACCTGTTACAACTGTGGGAAACGGGGTCACTTCAGAAAAGAATGCAGAGCCCCAAGATGTCCCAGACGAAAAACCTACCACTTTCCTCATTGACAGGGGTGCAGCCAAAAGTGTGTTGAGGGCGGTGAATCTGCCTAATAATTCTTTCCTTTCCACTATTGATGTTTCCTGCGTAGGAATGGATGGGGTGCCCCGCTCCAGTCCACTTCCTGATTTGCTTGCCAGATTTATGGTGTCCTCTACATGTCCCTTGAATCTACTAGGAGCTGATGTGTTGCCCGGACTACAGGCCTCAATCAGGACACGCCTGAAGGGGGGGTGAAGTTACATACTCCCCTATCTTTAGAAGATTCATCTGCTTTGTGTTCTCTGCCTCTCCTGATGACACTTAATGAAGCAAAAACTTCAAGTTCAATACTGCAGGAAGTACTTGACAGAATCCCTGCGTGCCTATGGTCCACAGGACCGGAAGACAACGGTCACTTAAAGGTGCCACCAGTTTCAGTCAAGCTAAAAGAGGGCGCTTCATTGCCCCGGAAACCACAATAACCCCAAGAAGAGAATCCTAAAAAGAGAACCAGGTACCTACTGTGGATGCCTTTGACTGCAAAATACCTCACAGAGGTGGACCTTACAAACGTTTTCTTCAGTGTCCACCCTCACCCCTCCTGCTGGTACCTTTTTGCATTCATCCACGGAAAGAAACGGCAACATACCTAAACAGTTGTGCCACAAGGGGCACAGAACTTTCCAAGCCAGTTTGCAAAAGCTATGGCTATCATCCTTGACACATGACAAGAGGAACACCCGGAAGTGATTCTCTTCCAACATGTTGATGACCTTCTCCTTTGTGTAGCTGACTTACCCCCTGTTGAAGTCACCTCAGAAAGCCTGTTGTGCTATCTTGCCAACCAGGGCTGCAGAGCCTCAAAGCCCAAAATGCAGTGGTGCTCAACACCTGTCATTTTCCTTGGACTAATTTCCTAGTGCAGAGCATGGATTCCAGAAGCCTTCCTACTGATGCTCTGCAATCAGACCCCTTCCAGATGTCTCCTAAAGAAATATCTAAGTTTGAGGCCCTCAAGTGTGCCATCTCAGGCGCTAGGGCTCCCAGCCTACGACAAAACGCTCAAGCTCTTTGTATCCGAACGTCTGGGACATGCTGCAGGTGTACTCACCCAATCACACGGCATCAGCCTACGCCTATTATTCCTGTCGACTGGATGTGGTAGTCAGAGGAGGCCTATTGTGTCTGCGAGCTGGATTTGCTACACAAGCCTTGCTTGACAAAACTTTGAACTTGGTCCTCGGACACTGCCTCGTTCTGCTTGCTCCCCATGACGTTGTTGCCATATTCAACCAAGATCCAGCCGAAACACTTGTCCACTACCAGACACTTGAGACTCCTGTGTTCCCTCCTACTGGACAGCATTACTCTATTAAGTTGTCAAACACTGAACCCTACCACCCTTCTTCCACTTCTCGAGGGGGGAAAGGAGGAGGAGGAGTAGAGTCTTGACTTGTCACCCCCGTGACCGCACAGGACACGCGGTCAGCACTGAAAACACTGTTCTACAAGCTGAAGCCTTACCACCGGTGATGTCTGCACAGGAGGCAGAGCTGTAAGCACTTACTACAGCATGTAAATGGGCAGAGGGAAAAAGAGCCAAGATATGCTTTCAACATTGCCCATGATTATGGTGTTATCTAGAACAGAGGATTCCTGATGGCTGCAGGAACACCTGTGAAAACTTGATTGATGCCTTGCTTCTCACAACCCAAGTGACTATTCTGAGTAAAGCACACGACAAAATGAACTCAAAGGAAGCTTAAGGCAATCATCGAGCCAATACAGCTGCCAAACAGACAGCTGGTGGTCCACGGGAAGTGGACAGCAGGGTGGTAGAAGAAGACCACCCCGTGCTTACCTTACAGACTTTCCCAGTGGACAGAGTTTATCTAAAAGAACTACAGGAAACAACAAGTGCGGATAAGAAGGAAAGCTGGAAACGGAGAGGAACAACTCTCAGAAATGGACTATTCGAGTGCAACAAGAAGCCTTGTCTACCCAGGAGTATGTACCCAGCCGTGGTGCAATGGGCACATGGAGCTGCCCACTTGACAAAGACTTTTATGAACTCTCTTATCAACAAGTGTTGCACCAAGAGTTACTCCACTGACCGACAGCTTCTGCAGATCATGCATTATCTGCACCAAATGTAACCCAGGATGCACAGAAGAAGCACAGAAGAAGCACAGAAGAAGCACCTGGCAAAAGCCCTATACCCCATTCCAGAGGATGCAAATTGATCATTCTCAAGTGCCAAGAAGTGACAGATTTGAAAACGCCCTAGTGGAAGTGGTCACGACTGCCAGGACCACAGCTAAGAAACTACTGAGTGAGATAGTATGTAGATTTGGGGTCCCAGAGGTGATATTGAGAGATCAGGGACCAGCCCTAACAACAACCCTTACTAAAGAGATTTGGGCAGCACTGGGGGTTCAGTTGGCACTACACATCCCATACCACCCTCAAAGTAGCGGGAAGGTAGAAAGGATGAATGGGACACTAAAAACAGGATGTTAAAGATGGCCCAAGAGACTAACATGAGTTGGCCAGACAGTTAGCCCATTGCCCTGTTCAGTGTCAGACACACCCCAGGGGAAACATGCCCTATCCCCTTATGAAATTTTGTTTGGTTCAGCTCCCAGACTTGGTTGTTACTTTCTACAACAGTTACAGTTACAGTCTGATGTGTTGACTAATTATGTAACCACATTATCACGAGAATTAACCTGAATGCATGTCCAGGTGTTTTCTTCCATTCCAGATCCTAAATTAGATACAGGAACACACCATCTACTGTCTGGAGATACTTGAGCCAAGTTATGATGGTCCATTCCAAGTTTTGCTGACCACAGCCACCTCTGTCAAGTTGGCCAGGAAGAACACCTGAATGCACGCTTATCACTGCAGGAGAGCGTGTTTTCGGGTGCTGCATATCCTTTTTCTGTTTGATCTAGGGGGGAGGGGCCCAGGAGGTGGCCATCACAAAAATGATAACATAATTACATTTTGGTGTAACTCTTCAGGTACACATGTCACCACCTTTACCTTAGATTACTGTGACATAGTACCTTGTCCGTTTGACCCTTCATGGTGATGCCATTGGTACAGTGACGGTAAGGACATATATGTATGCCACACAGACAGTTACTGGGGACAGAGTTGTGGTTTCTGTGGGGGCCAGTGGGTTGGAACACAGGGCCAGACTGGGCGACCACAGAGTGCATTAGACAAAAAAAAGATGAAAATAGAAAGCCCCATATCCTAACCAAAGATACCCCTGATACATACACTGACCCAGCACACAGTCAGAGGAGGAAGCGAGCAGCTCTCTCCGGAAGCTTTGATCCTCATGTATACATAGATGTCATAAGGGTTACAAGGGGGGTCCCTGATGAGTTTAAAGCCAGGGATCAGGTAAAAGCTGGTTTTGAGTCTTTGATCCCCATAACAACTGTCAGCAAGAATGTAGATTGGATTAACTACATGTCATGGTAATGCAATAGAGTTTGTCGATCAGCATACCTGTCTCCATGTGTTCATCTCTAGAGACCAGCTGACCCTCACCTGACTGCTTTTGTAACCTCTCCTCTAAGCATGGCCCCACCCCAGGCCCTATCAGGGAACCCTATATTAACCTGTGCACTGCAAGCCAGCAGTGCTGATCAACCACTGTGTGTTAGCCTCTGTGTGTACTTGCTGTGTTTCCTACATCTGATTCCGGTTACCGACCTTGGCTTGTACCTTACTTTCCTTGTTGTTCCAGTCTGCTGCCTCCTTCCTCTTCTCCTGTAGTGTGAGCGTGAGCTGTGAGACCCCGGGGGCCGCGACCTGGAGCCAGACTGCAGCGCAGTCCATCCTCACCACTAGAGGCTCTGGTGAACACCTGCTGGCTCTTAGACTCCGCGCCCTGGGGAATCTATGCTCTAGCTCCCAGTGGGATCTGTGTCAGTGATCCAGTGACCTGATTCCTGAACCTCCCAGGGTACAATCCGCAGCAGTCAGCCATAGGGACCACTACCTTGCGGTGCATTCCTGATCCCAACGGTGTGCATCTGTCACCCAGCCTCTAGGTGACCTGACACTACACATATTATAACCAACAGAGATGTGTAAATTACACTAAAGACGCCCTCCAGGGAATTGCTGACCAGTTAGCCCCCACTTCCTACATGACATTCCAGAACCGGATGGCCTTAGACATGGTGTTAGCCGAGAAGGGGGGTGTCTGTAAAATAAAAAAAACAGGAACTTGCTGCACATACATTCCTGATAATACTGGCCCAAATGGTAAGGTTACTCTAGCTATAAAGAAATTAGAAGATCTGTCACTGGAGTTGAAGAAGAACTCAGGTATCACAGACCCATGGGATCAATATTTTAGCTGGATGAGTGGGTGGCAGAAGGTGCTCGTCCAGATAGGGGTAACGGTATTAATAATCCTGGTCCTTTTAGCCCTGATTGTATGCTGTATTCTACCTTTTGTAAAAAGTTAATGAACAAAACTGTAGACAATAGCACACCTACATTTCTCCACCAAGAAGAAGAGGACCCCCTTATGATGGAAGATGACAAACCCTTCACTCCCCTACAGTCACTCCCTGTCCATAATCTCACAATCCTTTAGGGTTTTAGGGATAGATAGCGCCTGACTGCACCTCTCCAGCTGTATCGAGGAGGGAAGTGAACAGTTGCTGCCCAATTCTATATACAGCCTAAAAGAGTTGCTGAGGAGAAGGGCCAGGCCAAAATGGGACCTTTAGTATTAGGGACAGAAAAGAGAAAATAGTCATTTTAGGGGGGATTGTGAAGGAATGTGATGTAGATAATAATAGTAATCTGAAAATGTCTATTTTCTTATGTGCATACATATTTTTCTCCTTACTCATTATATAAGTATACAGGTTTGCTCTGTTCCTATATTTTCTCAAGATGGCGGGTACCCCCTACATCCCACACATCAGAAGAACGCGGAACAAGATAAAACCAAAGATCAGCCAGACCTCGTTATGAAAATTCTCCATCTTCTTTATCTTCTTAACCAATGAGATGTACCTATTAGACTAACATAGCAATGACGTATTTGTGTGTATAAAACATTAACACCGCCTTGAATAAATTAGAAGTGAAACAAGTAATAGCGCTGAGCGTGTCTCAGAGTGTTTACTTTTATATGCATGCATATCAACACTTTTCAAATTAGAGACAGCAGCAGATAACCTTGGGCTCGATTGGAGCTCTTAATCATTACCATAACAGTTATAGCTGCAAAAGGTGGGCCAACTCAATATTGAACTCTACAGACTAAGACTGAGATGGCATCAAAGTTCATGTGCGTGTAAAGGCAGGAGTCCCAATACTTTTGACATATTGTAAATTTAAGGGGAGTTAAATGTAGAGTGTTAGAACAAGTAAGCACCTTCTATATATTGTGCTTCAGTTTGGGAAAATCAGAGAAGTGTAGCTGTACTCAGTCATGTATTACACTTGGCATCTGAAATCTACCTTCTCAACGTCACCTATGGACATCAACAACAAAAGGATTCATAAATGGTGGCACCCAGATCCAGACCAATTTTCCTTTGCCGTTTTGCTCCTTGGCCATTAAATACCTGGGCGTAAGAATCCAATCTGACTCTTCCCAACTATACACTGTAGAACTATGTACCCCTATTGCGGCGTACTATGCAAGATCTCAAGACTTATGACCGCTCCATATACTCATGGTTCGGCAGGGTCAATATTCTAAACATGGATATAGTACCCTGATTTCTTTATCTGGTTAAAGCTCTGCCTATTGTAGTTCCATGTCAATTTTTTAGTAGGCTGAAATCGGCTTTCACAAAGTTCATACGCAAAACCCAGATTACACAAAACTGTCTTATAGGGGTTCCGGATCTTTATCACTATCATGCTGCTGCTGTCCTCATGCTCACTAGATTAGTGAACTGGTTTCACCATTCGCAAACTAAGCAGTGGACTTAGGTGTGTAGTCCAAAGCGATTAAATCCTCTTTCTGTGGCTGAGCATAACAATGTGCAAAGTAGTGCAGTAAAGTGCTGAAAACAGGGGGGTGATCTCCTCTTTGTGCACAGGACACACACTGATGTGAAGTGGTCTCTTACCTTGCGGTAAAAAGGTAACCGCATCTAATCGCTGGTAATGGCTGCCTCTCCCTTGTGTTCCTAACTGCCTCTCCCTTATGTTCCTGGACTGGATGGAATTCTTAGTAGGTCTTTGTCTCTCAGCGGAAGCAGGAGGGGGGGTAAAGGAAAAAAAAAGGGGCCAGATAGTGTAGTAATTCCAATCAGAAGTTGGTTTTTATTAAAACAGCAGTGAGGGTACTCACATAACTTACATATCAAACCAAACAAAAAACGTATCTCCTATAAGCGGCGAGCTTGTTTGCATACATCAGTCTGGAGTGCCTATCCCGTCCCTACGTGTGACGTCACGGTCAAATGACTTCATCAGGGGATCATGGATGATCAGGATGATATCCTGATGAAGTCACGTGACCGTGACATCACACGTAGGAATTACTACACTATCTGGCCCCTTTTTTTTCCTTTACCCCCCTCCTGCTTCCGCTGAGAGACAAAGACCTACTAAGAATTCCATCCAGGCCAGGAACATAAGGAAGAGGCAGTTAGGAACACAACGGAGAGCCGTTGCCAGCGATTAGATGCGGTTACCTCTTTACCGCGAGGTAAGAGGCCACTTCACATCAGTGTGTGTCCTGTGCACGAAGAGGAGATCACCCCCCTCTTTTCAGCACTTTACTGCACTACTTTGCACATTGTTATGCTCAGCCAGAGAAAGAGGATTTAATCGCATTGGACTACACACCTAGTCCTATTACACCTTGCACACAGTTGATTTGTTTGGATTTTCACCAGTTTCTACAGTGGACTCTGTTTTTTGGTTATATGTTTGATACACACCGTTTTTGCATTTTTTTGCACACATTTATTGCACTGTGCACATTTAGTTCATTATTGCTGTTTTTGCACATTGTTTTGCTTATTTGCACAGTTCATTGAGGTTTACTGTATATTTACCTTACCCATTCCAGCTAGATATTTATCACAACTGTTTTAATGTCATTATTGATTGTTTTTTGCACTTTGCACTTTGTCATTATCACCGATTACTGTGGCACACCACATTGCACCTATTGTGTATAGAAGCTTTTTAATAGTGATTTTATATATTTTTATATACTTTTTCTGATTTCGATTATTTTGTATATTTACAATATTCACTTTTTTATCTACATTCGTACTGCTACCTTTAGCAGCATAGTTTTTCATCCTGTTAAGAGCAGCGTAGCACCAACTTCTATATATATTTTTTCTATTGCTGTATGGGCTTGGCTTGACCCATATTCGGTGCTTGCAGCAGTTCAACGTTTTTCTCCTCCTGTACATGGTAGCGCAGGAATAATTACACACTACAGTACCATAAGCAGTGGATTTTCCTTGAGCAGAGGCTCACGCCCTATGATGAGCAGGCGCTCACGCCCTATGACGAGCAGACGCTCACGCCCTATTACGAGCAGGCGCTCACGCCCTATGACCTACAGGCGCTCCCCTTGGTCGATCCTGCCTATAGAGGTCAGCCCTCTTCTCTACTCCTTCTTATGTCACATTGTTTGTGAATTTGGGACAAATAGGTGTCCAGACTAGGCATATCCTCCAGGGTAGGTGCACTGGATCCTACCAGGGTACCTACTCTTGGCTCCATGTTCCTTCTTTTCTAACCTGTTTCTCTGTCTACTTTTACCCCCCTCCCCCCCCCCCCCCCCCCCGTGAACGTAATTGTAACCCTATCGACTCCTGAGCATTTAACACACATCCGCTCCCATTCCTCAGCTGTGGGCTGCTACAGTGGTACACCTACGTAAATGTGATGGTGCTTGTTTGTATATGCCAATGTTATTTTATTTTATTTTTTGCCCTGGATTTTTTAAGTATTTGATACCCTTTTTATGGTATTTGTGTACTTTTGTACAGCTTTTGTTGAAAACAAATTCAATAGAACATAAATGGTGGCACATCCTTGGGCTGAAGTATTTGCATAAACATTTTTCAAACTCAGCAGCTGATATCTTACATAGACAGATAGAAATGGTAAATAGGTTTAGGCTTAAAAATGGATGATAACAATGGTAAATAGGATTAGAGATATATATAAAAATGGTAAATAGGGTTAGATATGTAGGACAGAAATGGAAAATAGCCTCAGATTGGTTTCAAAATTGAATTCCCACAATTTCCGGCAACTCTAAAATATCTTTGCTATGTAGAAACATTAGATAATAGAGGTGCCTGGTTATCATGTCATCTCAAAACTGTGAACCAAACAAAGGTTGACTCATCTGATATTTGTGTTCTCTGTGGTTAACACTTCCTGCATTACTTACAAACCCCCTAGTACCTTTACTTTGGTGATGCTATCAGCCAGACCACCAGGGGGTCTGTCAAATGTGTCTAAAGCAAATGTATCCTGCTTTGACATGATCCAGAAATAAGCACTTTACTAGCAGATGATGGCATAGTCATATTATGCTTTTATGTGTTTTATTATTTGCATTGGGTTTTCAAGGAAAGGGGCTGTGCCAAATTGTTAAAAGCATACAAAGCATTGTAAAGAGTAACATCCAGCGAAACAAAGATATAGTGCAGGTAATTAGAAAATAATATAAAACTTTTGGCACACCCGGATAGGTGGCCCCCATTCCATGATTCACATGTAAAGATAGATGCAAATACTGAGGGATGGTAATGGGGAAAGGTGAAATAATTATAGATAATTGAGGATAGATGGATTCAAGATAGGTAGTGTGAATCCAAACCAGGGTTGGTTGCAAGCCAGCGAGGTTGCTAGAACGTTTCTCATTAACAAGCAGCACATTCATGTTTTACTTCCTTGTAGGGCCACCGTAGGTTTCTTCCAGCTTTGGTGATAATCTGTTTAGCCACAATAAAAACAAAAATGGTGAGCTTCTGCTGGTAATTGATGAGGCCTAGGATAGGCAGATGTAGAAGAACTATTATAGGATCTTTAGTTATTACAGCCAGCATCTGAATTCTACCTGTAGGCCGGCTATATGTACCCAATAGGCAGCACAGCTGCTAAGTGGTTAGCACTTCTGCCTTCCATTTTGGGACCCCCGGTTCGTATCCCACTTAAGACACCAATGGGTGGAGTTTGCATGTTCTGCATCTGCTTGCGAGACATGCTGTTAGGTTCATTGGCTACTTTCTAAACCGTAATAAAAAATAGTGCAGCGCTAAAATAGACATTATAAACATGTAATGAGCATGTAATTGCTATGCAGAAAACTTGTTATATATACAGTGCCTTGCAAAAGTACCGTATATACTCGAGTATAAGTCGAGTTTTTCATCACATTGTTTTGTGCTGAAAGTGCGCCCCTCGACTTATACTCGAGTCAAGCACTTTTCTGCAGCAAAAAATTTCATTTTCCGAACCAACTTTGGGGCCCCGTATCTCAGGGCCACTTGGTGCTAGAAACCCCAATTTGGTGTGCAAACCCAGTAGAACTGGTACCACAACATATCCAAAGCTGGAGTTCCTAGCACCAAAAGGCCCCGAGATACGGGGCCCCAAAATCGGTTCGGAAAATGTCATTCTCTGCTGCAGAAAAGTGCTTGACATTTTCTGAACCGATTTGGGGCCCCGTATCTCAGGGCCACTTGGTGCTAGGAACCCCAAATTTGATGTGCAAACCCAGTAGCACTGGTACCACAACATATCCAAAGCTGGAGTTCCTAGCACCAAGTGGCCCCGAGATACGGGGCCCCAAACTAGGTTTGGAAAATGTCATTCTCTGTTACAGAAAAGTGCTTGACATTTTCTGAACCGATTTTTGGGGCCCTGTATCTCGAGGTCGCTTGGTGCTAGAAGCTTTGGATATTTTATGGTGCTAGTTCGACTGGGTTTGCACACCAAATTTGGGGTTCCTAGCATTAAGTGGCTCCGAAATACGGGGCCCCAAAATCGGTTAACTGTGTCCATCTGCAGCAATGTCATTTCGGGACCCTTTGGGTTCAGAGACCCCAAATTTTGGCTGCAGCCAGGGGGCATCTAGGAACCCTTAACTACCAAGTTTGAAGTTCGGGGGACCTATGGCTGCAAATGGGCACAGTGAGGCTGCAAATGGGTATTGTTGACCCTCTTTTCCACTTACAGTAGCTGTGCATTTCTCACTCTCGTCTTATACTCGGGTCAATACGTTTTTCCCATTTTTTTGTGGTAAATTAGGGCCTCGACTTATACTCGGAACGACTTATACTCGAGTATATACGGTATTCATCTCACTTGGCATTTTTTCGTGTTTTGTTGCCTCACAACCTGGAATTAACATGGATTGTTTGAGGATTTGCATCATTTAATTTACAGAACATGCCCACAACTTTGAAGATGTTTTTTTTTTTGTTATTGTGAAGCAAACAACAAATAGGATAAAATAACAGAAAAAGTCAATGTGCATAACTATTCACCCCCCTAAAGTCAATATTTTGTAGAGCCACCTTTTGCGGCTATCACAGCTCCAAGTCGCTTTGGATAAGTCTCTGAGCTTGCCACATCTTACCACTGGGATTTTTGCCCAAAACTGCTCCAGCTCCTTCAAGTTGGATGGTTTGCGCTTGTGAACAGCAATCTTTAAGTCTGACCACAGATTTTCTATTGGATTGAGGTCTGGGCTTTGACTGGCCATTCCAACACATTTACATATTTCCCCTTAAACCAAGCAAGTGTTGCTTTAGCAGTGTGTTTGGGATCATTGTCCTGCTGGAAGGTGCACCTCCGTCCTAGCCTCAAATCACACACAGAGTGATACAGGTTTTGCTCAAGAATATCCCTGTATTTAGCACCATCCATCTTTCCCTCAACCCTGACTAGTTTCCCAGTTTCGACTCCTGAAAAACATGCCTACAGCATGATGCTGCAACTACCATGTTTCACTGTGGGGATGGTGTTCTTTGGGTGATGTGATGTGTTGGGTTTGCACCAGACATAGCGTTTTCTTTGATGGACAAAAAAGTTCAATTTTAGTCTCATCAGACCAGAGCACCTTCCTCCATACATTTTGGGAGTCTCCCACATGCCTTTCGCAAACTCAAAACGTGCCATTTTGTTTTTTGCTGAAAGTAATGGCTTTCTTCTGGCCACTCTGCCATAAAGCCCAACTTTATGGAGCGTACGGCTTATTATCGTCCTATGTACAGATACTACAGTAGTCTCTTCCAGGGTTACCTTAGGTCTCTCTGCTGTATATCTGATTAATGCCCTCCTTGCCCAGTCCATGAGTTTTGGTGTGCCGCCATCTCTTTGCAAGTTTGCTGTTGTGCCATGTTCTTCCATTTGGTTATGATAGATTTGATGGTGCTCCTAGGTATCATCAAAGATTTGGATATTTTTTTATAACCTAACCCTGACTTGTACTTCTCAACAACATCGTCCCTTGTTTGGAGAGTCCCTTGGTCTTCATGGCAGTGTTTGGTTAGTGGTGCCTCTTGCCTGGGTGTTGCAGCCTCTGGGGCCTTTCAAAAATGTGTGTATATGTAATGACAGATCATGTGACACTTAGATTGCACACAGGTGAACATCATTTCACTAATTATGTGACTTCTGAAGGTATTTGGTTGCACCAGAGCTTTTTATGGGCTTCATAACAAAGGGGGTGAATACATACGCACATGCCAATTATCAGTTTTTTATTTCTGAAAAATTGTTTTATGTATATAGTTTTCTAATTTTACTTCACCAACTTAGACTATTGTGTTCTGATCCATCACATATAATTCAGATAAAAAAAAAAAATTGAACTAAAGGCTGTAATGTAACAAAATAGGTAAAAAACCAAGGGGGGTGAATACTTTGGCAGGGCACTATATAGTCCCCTACTTTCTAAACTGGCCTGAGTATGTGTCTGCGATAAGGACCTTTAGACTATGAGCCTCTTAAGGGCAGGGGCTAATATGAAGGTAAAGCACTGCTAAAATTTGTTAGCACTATATAAATACCTGTAATAAATATTCATCCTAAAAATCGAAATATGGAAGAGCTATTGCTTGCAGTGCCTGGATACATGATTCTTATCCCACTGACTGACCAATAATATCAAGGCTTGAGGAAAAAAATTGTTGATAGAGAGGGATACTGCCAAAATACATTTACCTTAACTGATCAAGGTAAATGGATCTTATTTTCCAGACATTTTCCAACAGATTGATGCATGGCCATCAAAATTTGGTTTGGTTTGTGAATATGAAGAATTCTGATACATATGCGTAAAGTTTTGGCCAATGATGGTCAGCAAAAAAGAACAATAAAAGTGATGTATGTCCATACACAATGTGAAGAATATGGTTGAGTTTTACTTTTCAAGAGAATAAAAATGATATTGTAGTCAGCAACTGTAGCTCACAACAGCCAAGCCAAGAACATGACTGCCATTGATAAGAGGACATAAAACAAAGCTGTAACTGTCCGCTTGTCACTTTAAATCTTTTGTTCAGCACTGACTGACAGGTGGAACCTTTATTGCCTTCTTCTTGTTTCTCTGGGAATGTTTTAATCACCAGACACTTCCTGCTTCCTCTAGTTATGGAGAAAGGGCTTTCATTTAATTCAGCATTCACAGGCAATAAAGCAGTACCTCGTGGGAAGGCGACAGTTTATGGAAGTTTTCTAAAGTTTAAAGTTTGCACCCCTTGGCAAGCGGAGCAAGTTTTCACGGTGCTTATGGTGCTTATGGTGCTTATGGTGCTTACGATGCTTATGGTGCTTAAAGTGTTTAAGGAGTCAAAAGATTAACCTCTGTGGTGTTCAATCTTAATGCACACCTTTGGGAGAAAAGAATAAAAGTACTGCACCCGTCAGAAGCTCTCCTCTCATTATTTACCCAAAGCCAATGGGGCCGCTACAGTTAAAACTTGTTGCTGAGGTGGAGACTCGACGCCACATCTCTGTCATCACTGGCTGCGTCGCTGTTTTCTTCAAACTTTGAGTAAGGGCTTCCCAACGCCTCGCAAGGACACATGCGGACGCCATCTTAGCAACAGAGAATAGGCCGAAAAGTAAACGCATCACATGGGCATTTAAATATAGCGCGCTGCTTTATATGTGGTCTGGAAATTGCCTTTAATTAGTATACGAACCAAATAATTTATATTTTACTAAAGCAATGATTGTTATTAAATTAGTGATATGAGTGCCTAGTATTTAGAGGCCTAGTGTCAAATAGTAAACAACGCTATCTCCTAATCTACTTAACTTTCGTTAATTACGTAAAGGGTAAATTGTCTGGTTAAAAAATATCAACAGTATATGCGTTTAACAACATTTTGTCGTATGGTATGCATTGTTTGTTAATCTTTGTAAGTTACAAGTGTAAATGCCTATTTTCCTTTGTAGCCTATTGATAGCAAGTTTGAGCCAACTCTCATTCAGATTAGGTTTCAGGCACACACATTGAAAGGCAAAGGCACACTAAAACAAAATGTTGTCACCCACTAAAGAAACAGACAAACCCACCGAGTCACAACAAGTGCGGTCCAGCTCCAGAGAGCGAAGATTAACAGAAAAGGGCCAAGAAATGCACAAAGAAACAGTTAAGAAAAATGAAATAACATCCAACAAGGCGTACCTCATATGTTGTTAAAAGAATGGATGCATGCACCACGTTAACAGCTGAAATCTGCAACCTGTTGTGAATTTATGAAGAAATAATGCATTTTATATTTACTGGCGGAGATGTGAGATACGAGTGGGCCTTAAAGAATATGGACTGTATTGCAATAGTTGAACTGTTCCCCTCTTGGAACCATTTAAAGCAAAATAGGTGACTTTGTATGCTTTACAAGGCTTAATGCATCAACCATCTTTTAAGGTTATACAAGCCTTGTGTGAGAGAGAGATTTTTTGTACAATAGTGTATCTCTTCACGAAACAAAAGATATTTACCTGGTTTTAGTGGATAAACAAAAGCGACAAATACAGCCATAGAGACAAAAAGGTTATTCGGACTGTTAACACATAAAAAACACCTTGGCTAACACAACTCATCGTGTAAATTTTAGGAATTGTGGACACAGCTAAACTATCTAAACATCCATTGAAACTGTTCAAAGTTCAATTCAACACATGGTGGAAAAGATTTGAAGTTTGTGCAAGTCAGAAATATTTTAAAAGTACTTATATGGTTATTATAAGTCATTCGAATTATGTATGATATTGTAGGTCACAGATATGATTATAATTAGTATCCGCTGACCTAATAACTTTGTTATAAGGTAGAAATTTAAAAGTTGTGATTATAAGACTTTACACATGTTTTTAGATAAACAAATATTCATCGGATATATCCGAATTATACATTTATCCATATAGATAATCATTTTGTGTGATATTGATTGATGTACATAACATGTGTCTTTCAAAAATAGACCAATTTATATAGATATACATTTATAGATATAAATATATATAGAAACATTTTATGTAATGTTGATTAATCAAACCTATACTGACTAGGCTGGTTACCAGAATACTTAAAGAAATATATTCTTCTCACCAAGATACAAACAAATACATGTCATGAAAATTGAACATTTTATTTAAAAGATAGTTCAGAACCCATTTTGCTGCTATCAGACACACCCTAGTGGTTGAAGGTGATATTACCTAAAACTCACTGAACTCCCTGGAAAGTAGATCATTAGATTTTTTAACCAATGAAAAAGAAGCCATACCGTATAAATTTTAGAGCTGTTACTGATTAAATTTTTCGTGTTCGATTAATCGATTTTTTTTTTAATCAACTAATTTCGATTAATTATAACACACATACAGATCCAACTACTTTTAGCTGATTTAGCACCGTTGTTATGGCAACGGCCGAAGCCGGACATAGCGGGGCATGGCTAGGACGTCACACATCATAAACTCAGCCTTACCGTGCCCATAATCTCAGCCTTACCGTGCCCATAATCTCAGCCTTACCATGTCCATAATTGCAGCCTTACCGTGCCCATAATGCAGTCTCACCGTGCCCATAATCTCAGACTTACCGTGCCCATAATCGCAGCCTCACCATTCCCATAATGCAGTCTCACTGTGCCCATAATCGCAGCCTCACCGTGCCCATAATGCTGTCTCACCGTGCCCATAATCGCAGCCTCACCGTGCCCATAATGCTGTCTCACCGTGCCCATAATCGCAGCCTCACCGTGCCTATAATGGCAGCCTCACTGTGCCCATAATGCAGTCTCACCATTCCCATAATGCAGTTTCACTGTGCCCATAATCGCAGCCTCACCGTGCCCATAATGCTGTCTCACCGTGCCCATAATCGCAGCCTCACCGTGCCTATAATGGCAGCCTCACCGTGCCCATAATGCTGTCTCACCGTGCCCATAATGCTGTCTCACTGTGCCCATAATCGCAGCCTCGCCGTGCCTATAATGGCAGCCTCACTGTGCCCATAATGCAGTCTCACCGTGCCCATAATGCAGTCTCACCGTGCCCATAATCGCAGCCTCACTGTAGTCAGTGCCTGTGCCTGGACTACACAGTCTGCGGGCATCTCCCACTGTGTGTCTCGGAGCTGAGTGTGAAAACTTTGGCCGCGCTGTGAGAAAAGTCCCGCCCTCCTCCTAGATCAGCTCGTGTGATAGACAGAACACTGCGTCTATCACACGAGCTGATCTAGGAGGAGGTCGGGACTTTTCTCACAGCGCGGCCAAAGTTTTCACACTCAGCTCCGAGACACACAGCGGGAGATACCCGCAGACTGTGTATGACATAGTGGAGGAGGAGGAGGGAGCCAAGCGCTGCACTGCACCCACAGCTTGGCCCAAAGCGGCCCCAGGGCAGGCAGTCTACTGATCAAAAAAATTTTGATCGATCAAAAAAATTAACGATTAATCGAGGAATTAATCGTTAATTTCCGCAGGCCTAATAATTTTATGATCTTATTGATTGGGATGATATTTAGAAGCAAGAAAGATGCCATGAAGGGACACTCGAACACACACACACACCCTCAAGATGACTGAAGACACCTGATCACCATTAATCATACACGCAGGCACATACACCATGCGTCTACTCACACTGTTACATTTATGGAGATTCCTGAACACCTTATGCTTTGCAACTCGGAGGTCACAAGAAGTAATTCCTCTTTAAGAGTATCCATCTTGAAATCCACGGCAGCTATTCTAAAAACTCTGGTAACCAGCAACCGCTTTGGAACGGGTAATTATGGCGTGTTGATTTTATCTTGTGTGCATTTATGTTCTCTTAAATATTGATCTATTGAGTATAATGTTTCTCCCGAATCAATAACCGCCTTGTAGATTTTTCTCTAAAGATTCAATTTTCAGTATATATTTTTCATCTTGAATAGTTTCCATTTTATGACATAACATATGTCCAATTTTATTTTACGCTGTTAACCACTTACTTACCTGCAGTATAGTAACTGTTGAATTTGTGAAATATGGACGTTCTGTCTAAATTGTCATTTTACAAGGTTATTGATTCTACAGGGAAGTTTATCACTGTTGTATCACATCAAAGGTACTACACTCCAATTTAGCGGGTGTTTCAAATTGATACTCAAGATTTTATGTAACGCAATCGGTATTTTAATTTTATGTAACGTTTGTTTATGTCAACCAACAAATATAACTATTTTTGTATGATTACATGTCTGGTGAAAACATTTCATATTTTTAGACTGTGGTCATAATGGATTGAATTTGTATCTTAAAAATATCATCGTTAAAAACTACTTAATTATAAATACTGTACAGGAAAACTTTCCTCAATAAGCACAACAAACCTCACCAACAAACCGCTAGAGAGTGTGGAGGAAACCTTTAATGATCAACTTGAGAAGGAAAGAGTGAGGATGGTACTTAAAGCGGGATTCCGGCCAGTGAAATTTTTTTTTAAAAGTCAGTAGCTACAAACACTGTAGCTGCTGACTTTAAATAAGTAGACTTACCTGTCCTGGGTGCCCTCGATGTCGGCCGCCTGAGGCCGACCCGTCCTTTGGCTCTCGGGTCATGGCATCGCCATCCTAAGTAAGGGAAACAGGCAGTGAAGTCTTGCGGCTTTACTGCCAGTTTCCTACTGCGCATGCGCGAGCGGCGCTCTGTGAATGGCCCCGTGGTTTTCTGGGAACACACACAGTTCTCAGAAGGCAACGGGGCCGCTCACCGAGGAGCATTACATGCCGCGGAATAGAAAGAGGCAGATTAGGAAGACTGCCTAGCAACAAGGGTTTCAGGTAAGTACATTTTTTTTTTTCACACTTTTTTAAAAAATTTTTTAAAGATTTTTGGTGCAATTTTTTTTTTTTTAGGGTGGCCCTCCACTTTAATAAAGAAGAGCACGAGTCAGTCTTTGGAAACACAGAAACAGAAACTGTCCTCTCAGAGTCATTACCAGACTCTAGCTCAAGCTTGAGAGCCACTTCCAGATCTTCTAGCAAACGTGCAGAAGCTGACCTTGCAGCCAAGATAGAGCAGCAAGTTAGGCTGAGCAAAATGGAGGCAGAAATTAAACTTAAGTTAGATGAGGAAAAGACAAGACTGCAACAGCTACAAGCAGAAAAATGAAGTCAAGGTAGCTGCAGCTAGAGTGAAAGCTTACAATGCCTATGATGTTTTGGAATATTGTGAACAGGAGACAGACTACAAGGTGCAAAACCTTTACAAAAAGAATGAACCACAAACCTCATTGAATCTGAAAGCTATGTCATTTCAACCTTCAAATACACCACTTGAGGTGTCAAGACCACAAGAAGAAGGTAGTCTAATTCCAGAACTTGCAAGTCTGCTCATCTCCAACCATCTCCCTATACCTGAATCAGGTACAGGTGATCCTTTAAAGTTCATAGATTGGAAGATATCCTTTATGGCGCTGATCGATCAAAAAACAATCCCTGTGTGCGAAAAAATGCTGCACTTGAAGAGGTATCTCGGTGGTGAAGCTCGTAAGGCAGTGGAAGGTTTCTTCTATCGGAATACAGAAGGCGCTTATCTGGGTGCCTGGGGGATCCTACAGGACAGGTATGGAGGTCCATTCATAGTGCAAAGAGCTTTCAGAGAAAGGCTGACTAAATGGCCAAAGATATCCGCAAACGACCCTGTAGCATTAAGAGTGTTTGCAGATTTCCTTCAAGGCTGTGTGGAGGCCATTCCCCATGTTAAAGGCCTAGCTATTCTAAATGATTGTGAAGAAAACCACAAGCTTCTCAAGAAACTGCCTGAATGGGTCATGCGTAGATGGAGTCGCATCGTTGTGGACGAATTAGACAAGTTTCAAGAATACCCAACCTTTGCTTGTTTCACAGAGTTCCTGCAGAAGGAAGCCAAGATAGCATGCAACCCCATTGCCTCCCCCTTCTTCCTCAGTACCAAGACCACAGATGAGAGAATTCCCAAAAGAGTCAAGGCGCTCAACACAAGCACTCAAAATAAGCCCTCCACCTCCAGTGTTCCAGAGATCTCTGCTTCAAGACCAAAACCACCCTGCCTAGTCTGCAAAGACAAAATGCACAGTGTCACTAAATGTCTGACTTTTGCAGCAAGGACCATCAATGAAAGGAAGGCCTTCATTTATGAAAACATCGAGAATACCCAACCTTCCTGCTTCCTCTAGTTTTGGAGAAAGGGGCTTTCATTTAATTCAGCATTCACAGGCAATACAGCAGTACCTCGTGGGAAGGTGACAGTTTATGGAAGTTTACTAAAATTTAAAGTTTGCACCCCTTGGCAAGCGGAGCAAGTTTTCACGCTGCTTATGGTGCAAATGGTGGTTATGGTGCTTACGATGCTTATGGTGCTTAAATTGTTTAAGGAGTCAAAAGATTAACCTCTGTGGTGTTCAACCTTAATGCACACCTTTGAGACAAAAGAATAAAAGTACAGCACCCGTCAGAAGCTCTCCCCTCGTTATTTACTCAAAGCCAATGGGGCCGCTACAAAAGCCTTAAAATTAACTTGTCATAAGCCTGTAGTATCTAAAATTAATGAAAAAATCTATAAGTAGAGGTTGACTTCAGTTTTGCAGATAGGGAATGACAAATGTGCGCTTGCACATTGATTCTCCATATACTGTATATCTTTGTGGTAATAATTACCCAGCACACTGAAGTTCCAATGCTATCTATGTAACAATAAATGTCCAATATTCAAATCATAAAGTATCATGAATCCTGTCTAATATCACAGGAGCTGGTGTCAAAATTTGATGCCTGACCATCCTACTGGTCATTACTTGAATTCTCTTTTATTTCTAGTTATCTGCTGCACTATAACAGGTCTGCCTCATTTCATTCTATGGAAGAGCCATTCCCAACTAAGGTTCCTTCAGGGGTGGCTAATGCTGCGTACACACGATCGCACATTCCGACAACAAAATCCATGTTTTTTTTCCTTCGGATGTTGACACAAACTTGTCTTGCATACACACGTCACACAAATCTTGTCGGAAATTCCGATCGTCAAGAACACAGTGACGTAAAACATGTACGACGAGCCGAGAAAAATGAAGTTCAATAGCCAGTGCGGCTCTTCTGCTTGATTCCGAGCATGCGTGGAATTTTGTGTGTCGGAATTGTGTGCACACGATCGGAATTTCCGACAACGGATTTTATTGTTGGAAAATTTGAGATCCAGATCTCAAATTTTGTTTGTCGGAAATTCCAACGAAAAATGTCAGATGGAGCCTACACACGGTCGGAATTTACGACAACAAGCTCCCATCAAACATTTCCCGTTGGAAAATCCGACCGTGTGTACGCGGCATAAGGGTTTCTTGATCTGTGGCAAACTGAACTCCTATCTGAGGGTGCCTGCACAGTTTCAAGTCCAATGCCACTTGGCTGAACCAGCAGGATGCCTGCAAGGGAGTCATTCTTGCAACCACTGTAGGGGGGCATTGTTCCTATTTATCACCACCACAACATTTTCCCAATGACCCTTGATAGACTAATTGTACCAAGGGCTCCCTAGAACCTAAAAATTATTTCAAGGGTTCCTCCGGGCAAAAAAAGTTGAGAAAGGCTGCTCTAGAAGTTCAGAGAAAGACCTGACGGTGCTTTGTGTCAACCTCACCCACCCAAATCCAACCTTACATCCACATTTCAGGGGTGAAGAACTCTGCCATCTCATCTCAGGATAATTTTCCCTGATTGGCATTTAGTGATCATTTTCCACATTCAGAATTCTATAGATATACTTAGCTGTGTCCATAGATTCTCTTGTTGTTCAGGTCGGCTCATTGCTGAATTGATCAGGTGCAGAAGCTGGGCATTGGGGCACATCCACATAGTCCACTTCTGATATTGGTAATATAAGAGGTATATTTGTCCAACAGGGCCACAGACAGCAAAAAAAGTGACTTTTATTAAAAGAAGAGGGAGAATTACAAACACCTTTTTCCAGGGGCCAACATGGCACCATACTACCACGTGTGTGCTGTTATGGATTGACACCAAGAATGGAAAATTACAGTACATATTTGATACAATTTTCCATTTTACCGTCTAATTAAGGTTTAGTGTGGTATATGTTTTAGGTCTCATCAGTGCTTATGTGCAGTAGCGGTGCGTCCATTAGGGTGCATGGGCGCCGCCCTCTCTCTCCAGCTACCCCCTCTATGACCAATGCATGGATCTATCCATGGGCGCCGCTGCCACCCCTATTCAGGCGCCCTTTTTGAGCGCCTGAATTACAGCGGCGGGGGGTGTTTTTGAAGCACCTGATTAGAGCCATAGGCTCTAATAGGTGTCAGATAATAGGGCTCTAATGTGACCCAGGTGTGTTAGAACAGCGAATGAACATTCGCTGTCCTAACAATGAACCACCTCTCCACCAATCATGTGCTCGGGTCTGTTACCCGTCACCTGATTGGCTGAAACGACAGGTGCTGTGATTGGATGCCTGACAGAGGAGAGGACGGGAGGAGAGGACGGGAAGAAACACATTAAGACACCTCTCAGAGGACACCGCTCCCCATCGTCACCCGCTGCCCAACTGAGACAGGGTAAGTGCTGGGCAGACGGCGAGCAGGCGGGGGTCACAGTGGCGGCATTGGATAGCACAGTGGCAGTATTCAATGGGCAGAGTGGCAGCATTCGATGGGCAGAGTGGCAGCATTCGATGGGCACAGTGGCAGCGTTTGATGGGCACAGTGGCAGTGTTTGATGGGCACAGTGGCAGCGTTTGATAGGCACAGTGGCAGCATTTGATGGGCACAGTGGCAGCGTTTGACGGCACAGTGGCAGCGTTTGATGGCACAGTGGCAGCGTTTGATGGGCACAGTAGCAGCATTTGATGGGCACAGTAGTAGCATTTGATGGGCATAGTGGCAGTGTTTGATGGGCACAGTGGCTGCCTTTAAAGGGTACAGTGGCAGCCTTTAAAGAGCACAGTGGCAGCCTTTAAAGGGCACAGTGGCTGCAATTGTTGGGCACAGTGGCTGCAATTGATGGGCACAGTGGTGGCATTAGATGGGCACAGTGGCGGCATTTGATGGGCACAGTGGCTGCGTTTGATGGCACAGTGGCTGCAATTGATGTTTTTTTTTTCAGTATTTTTCAGGTTGTTTGCGCCCCCCAAAAAATTTTTAGCACCAGCCGCCACTGCTTATGCTTATAGCTTGGAGAAAGGTTTCCCATATTATGCCACTGATTTTGTTGGGTACTGTACATTGTGGTCTCATTGGGGGAGGGGTTGTTAGAGGGTGTATACCAATAACTTTACAGAATTATTTGATTTTTATTTGCATCACAATTCTATTCTCTTCAAAAAAAAAAAAAAACTGTGACTTAGAGTCATTTCACATTAGTTTATTACATTTCTAATTTGATTTTATGATTGGGGGCTTTTTATTGTTCTGGTTTCTACACTGTGTTAACTGGATGTTATCAGCCATCACTTCATTGTGTCTACAGGATTTCCTCTATTTGTGTTATGAATATGAATATTTAAACGAAACTTTAACCACAACAACTTGATAATGTTCTTTAGCAAAATACATACATTCCGCATTAATAATTACGTAACCAAAATAAGTGTGTGCTGTAAATTGCCCTCAAGATTGCTTCTGTTTCTTCTTGTTGCAGGATGTCATTTTGCTGAACCCCAGAGCCACTGAGCAGCAGTAAATATTCAGGCTGTCAGCAGATTGACTGCTAGTGGCCCATTGGGGGTCACAGGCAGTGATAAACATGTGAAAGAAGTGTTTACAGTTATCAGGTCTATCCGGAACTGGAAAATAAGTTGGGCAAAGAAGGAAACCTATTTGTTTATTACAGGTTGAGTGCTGACAATGTATACAGAGCTTTACATACTGTGCATTCACATCAGTCCCCAGGCTCCTTAGGAAGGGGCTCTGAAAGGTAAGTACAGGCTCATGAGCATGAGTGCAGGCTCCTGTGGAGGGAAAAGGGACACGGGCTCATAAGGAGGAATGCAGGCTCATGAGGAAGGAGGACACAGGCTCCTGAGGAAGACGCAGGTTCTTGAGGAGGAATGTGCAGGCTCCTGAAGAGGGACATGCAGGCTTTCAAGGAGGCAAGATACATGCTCATGGGGAGAGATGTGCAAGCTCTTATGGAGGAGTGCAGGATCCTGAGGAAGAATGTGCAGGCTCCAGAGGGGAAGAGCAGGTTCCTAGGGAGGAATGTGCAGGCTCCAGAGGAGAACTGCAGGTTCCTGGGGAGGAATGTGTAGGCTCCAGAGGAGAAGTGCAGGTTCCTGGGGAGGAATATGCAGGCTCCAGAGGAGGAGTGCAGGTTCCTGGGGAGGAATGTGCAGGCTCCAGAGGAGAAGTGCAGGTTTCTGGGGAGGAATGTGCAGGCTCCAGAGGAGAAGTACAGGTTCCTGGGGAGGAATATGCAGGCTCCAGAGGAGGAGTGCAGGTTCCTGGGGAGGAATGTGCAGGCTCCAGAGGAGAAGTGCAGGTTTCTGGGGAGGAATGTGCAGGCTCCAGAGGAGAAGTACAGGTTCCTGGGGAGGAATATGCAGGCTCCAGAGGAGGAGTGCAGGTTCCTGGGGAGGAATGTGCAGATTCCAGAGGAGGAGTGCAGGTTCCTGGGGAGGAATGTTCAGGCTCCAGAGGAGAGGTGCATGCTCCTGGGAAGGAATGTGCGGGTTCCTGGGGAGGAATGTGCAGGCTCCAAAGAATAAGTGCAGGTTTGTGGGGAGGAATGTGCAGGCTCCTGGGGAGGAGTGCAGGTTCCTGGGGAGGAATGTGCAGGCACCTGAGGAAAGATGTGCATGCTCCCAGGGAAGACACAGGCTTATGAAGTGGAGTGCAGACTACTGAGGAGAAAGATACAAGTTCTTGAGGAGAGATTTGCAGAGTCCTATTGAGGGATGTGCAGGCTTCTAAGGAGGTAGGATACATGTTCCTGAGGAGACATGTGCAGGCTGCTGAGGAGGGAGGATATAGGTTCCAGAGGAGGAGTGCAAGTTCCTAGTGAAGAATTTACAGGCTCCTGTTGAGGGAGGATACAGGCTTGAGTGGAGAAGGGAGGTTCCTGAGGAGGAACTTGCACTCTTGAGGAGAGAGGATACAAGCTCCAGATGAGGACTGCAAGCTGTTGAGGGGGGGGTGTAGCACACCCCACCTAGGAGCTATAGTTGAACATTGATTCCCCACTCCTGCACCGCCAGGAACACTGAAACTTCACAAGCACACAAAGCGAGAACACAGTCCGTAGTTTGTTTTTGTTATTTAATAGGGGGTTATTAACTCAGATAGAAATGGGAGGTTATGGGATGCCCGCTTGACTTCAGCAATCTTCAGGGACAACTTCCTATATACAGTACATCTATATACAGTCTCCTTCACTTTCCTCCTGCACACTCTTGTCAGCGTCAACTGAATCACTCTTGAGGGATCTGATAGACTCCTTCTCAGATGTGCAACAGTCTATTACAGGCAGGAACTAGCAGTCCCTTACATTTAGCTCAGATGCAACTTTTCTGTAGCCACTGATCCCAGCACCACCTCTTCAGGCACTGCCAGCCCACCTGGCTGCATCTGCCCTTTTCACCATCCCTCCTGGCTACCTCTATACACCAGTCCACCTCTCCTGAAATCTCTTGGGTAAGAACTGAAGGCTTAAGCACACCGCTGTCTTCAAGGGAGACTGGCTACATGTGGCAGTCTCCCCCCTTTGTTAGTCCCCAACAGTGTTGACTACTCACTACTCACCCAGTCTTCTCCTGCTTCTGTGACTCCAGGAAGACCTCCTCCAGTGTGTTTTGGCAGGATCCTTCTAGCACTTGAGCCCCAGCCCAAGACAGTTCACTCAAACCACCCCCCCTCCAGACTAGGGGCCACCCATCAGGCCCACCGATAGCCTCCTCAACACTGCATCTCCATATTTCACCCGACTGCCCCTGCTGGCAGGCTCATCAATATTTAAAGGCTCCCTGCCAGGCCCACCCCCAGGGTTTAGCCAGAGACCTCTAAATATGCTGAGCAGCCCCTTCTAATCTCCACCCACTATCTTCCAGAACCTTTTCCAACACTCTGGGAACAGGAGGAGGCCTCAGAGAGCTGCTGAGATGAGTCATCCAGCCCTGACCTCTAATAAACCTTGACCCAATTAAGACTCACCAGCTTAAAGTGGAGGTCCTGCCAAATTTTTTTTTTAAAGTCAGCAGCTACAAATACTGTAGCTGCTGACTTTTAAAACATGGACACTTACCTGTCCAGGGAGCCCGCGTTGTCGGCACCCAAAGCTGATCTGTCCCTCGGCTCTCTGGTGGAGGCACCGCCATCTTCAGTAAGGGAATCAGGCTTCACAGCCTGGTTCCCTACTGCACATGCGCGAGTCGCGCTACATGGTCCCACAGGTCCCTGCTGTCTTCTGGGACCTGTGTGTGTCCCAGAAGACAGCAGGGGGGGGGCGGAGGAGGAGCCGCGGATATCTATGCCCGAAAGTGGGAGCAAAGTGGGAAATTGGGAGCAAATACCTGGATTATACAGGTATATGCTCTCCGCTCCCCCCTGCAAGGTGCCAAATGTGACACTGGAGGGGGGGAGGAATCCTGAAAAGCAGAAGTTCCATTTTTGGGTGGAACTCCGCTTTAAATGTGAGTCATAGTATGGTTTACCTACACCCACTCCTAGTACACATACTAGAGGGTGCTACAGGGGATACAGGCTCCAGAGGAGGAGTGCAGGCTCCTACAGAAGAATGTGCAGGCTCATAAGGAGGGAGGACACTGGCTCCAGAGGAGGAGTGCAGGCTCCTGAGGAGGGAGGACCCAGGCTACAGAGGAGGAGGGCAGGCTCCTGAGGAGGAATGTGTAGGCTCCTAAGGAGGAATGACACAGGCTCCAGAGGGGGAGTGCAGGATCCTGAAGAGGGAGGACAAAGGATCCAGAGGAGGGGAGGACACAGGCTTCAGAGGAGGAATGCAGGATCCTTAGGAAGAATGTGCAGGCTCCCAAGATACGATGTGCAGGCTCCTAAGGAGGGGAGACACAGAGTCCTGAGGAGGAGTGCAGACTTCTGAGAGGCTCTTTACACTCAGCTATTGATGAAGCTACGTATTAGGAGACAGCAAAAACACAGGCTGAGAAAGATGTGGACTAGCATATTATAGGAAATGGCTAGAAGGAGATGTGGTTAATGTAAGACGTAGGCAGAGGACCAGGGTAATGCCCGGACAAATTCTCTATCTTAGAATCTTACGTCTCTGTATAGCTACCCAAATGAAGGTGACAACAATTAATGAGCAAAGCCCCAGGAATCCCATATAGAATGCAAAATAATTAGTCCTAGTTATCCAAGAAATAATTGTAACTCTAGATTTCTTCATAAATATTATAGAATTATTTGAAATAGCTCCTTAAAGTGGAGTTCCACCCACTTTTACAACTCTTCAGCATCCCTCACTAAACTGTGTACTGTAAACGAATTGGATATTTTAAATTTTTTTTTCTCAGCACTTACTGTATATCTGCTGTATTCATTTTTCACTTCCTCCTCCCTGGCCGCGGCCCATCGCATCATTTCCTGTTTGCAATGCCTTCTGGGAAGGGGCAGCAACTTCCTCTGACACTGCCGTTGCTATGGAAACCTGACCTGAAACCTATTACACTGCTTGTGCTGCACTGAGCATGTGCGAGATCTGCAAGGATGAGATCCAGGAAGAAATACAGTCTGGCTTCAGATGCCCACACTTAAGATGGCCACGGCCTGCTGTAAGTTTATAAAATAACAAACTACTGCTATAAACTAACAAAACAGACCTTAGTTTACAGACTAACTTTACTAGAATACATTAAGCTTGTGTATTATAGGGGTATTTTTATTTAAAAACTATAATTTCGGCCGGAACACCACTTTAATGTATAAATTAGGGTTAATTTACTGAAATGGGAGAGTGCAAAATCTGGTGCATCTCTTCATAGAAACCAATCAGCTTCCAGTTTTCTTTTTCAAAGCTTAATTGAATAAGCTGAAGTTAGAAGCTGATCGGCTACCATGCACATATTGCACGCTCCAGTTTTAGTAAATCATTGTATTTTTAATAATAATAAAGCAAAAACTATTATTCTTGCTGTTTTATATTTTCCCCTCTAGATAATTATAGATTATTTCTTGAGTGGACTTATGTGCAATATGTCCAGCAGTTAAGTCACCAATACTGCTAGATGACTGCTGATCAATTTACTCTGAGCAGAAGGGAACAGCAAAGCAAAATAATCATACAGCAATAGTTTGTAAGAAGTCTATAATAATTAAATCTACTCCCCGTGCCCCCATGTAAATAAATATAATATAATAAAATATAATACAAATTTTATTGGGAGATCAAGACAGTTACCTCTTGGTTACCAAAAACTAAAAGGTGAGCAAAGACTTACCTTGTATGTAGCTGTCAGAGATGCTTTCAGAGATGGTTTTAGCTATGTGTCAGCCTAGCTTCACAATTCAATATATATTAAACCGAGGTTTCCTGTCTTATTTCCTTTCCCTGCAGTATATGCTTAGGGCTCATTTCAAATTTCTGTCTATTTGCTTTTATTTTATCTTTGTTTTTCAAAATCACTAAAAGGCATTTCCGCACAATTTTTTTTATCTAATTCTTAATTATTGTGACTGTGAAGAACAATTCATATAGAGCAGGGATATGCAATTAGCGGACTATTGACACTTTGGGCCCAATTTGGACATTTTCACTTAGGGGTGTACTCGCTTTTGTTGCCAGCGGTTTAGACATTAATGGCTGTGTGTTGAGTTATTTTGAGGGGACAGAAAATTTACACTGTTATACAAAACACGCTGTACACTCACTACTTTACATTGTAGCAAAGTGTAATTTCTTCAGTGTTGTCACATGAAAAGATATAATAAAATATTTACAAAAATGTGAGGGGTGTACTCACTTTTGTGAGATACTGTATGTTCACAACTCCACCAACACTCGTGTTGGGTTCTTTTGCTAATGTTATATGTTTGCATATTGGATGTATGTACTAATACTAGTATGTTGAGTGTAGTAGTTCCTCTGTTCCCAATAACTTTGCTTAGATTACTGGTTAATTTTCTAGGAAGGTAATCTCTTTTGCTCCTGGAAGCCCTATCCTAGGTGAAGGCACTGACATTTTTTTTTTTTTGAGAATCTATATTTATATAGAAAGTAACACAGTGTACGAAATCATAGGGTATAAGTTCCATGACTTGTACACAACCATATAGTTTAATGTGTAAAATTACTCATCGTATATCACATAAGTCTACTGCAGTGGTCTCCAAATTGAGACAATAATCCTCCCACTGACACCAATGATGGGGCACCAGTCCTCCCACTGATGCCAACAAACCAAGGATGGGGCATTGTTTATTCCCCTCGGCCACAGTCTGGCACACTAAAGCCAAAAGGACATAAAATTGGCCCTTTGTTTAGAAGGTTTGGCGACCCCTGGTCTACTGTATTGAGAGTTAAGTTTCAAATATATGGGTGGAAGATGTATACATTTAGTGGACTCAAGTATATGATTCTACAGGTGTGATTTACTAAAACTGGAGAGTGCAGAATGTGGTGCAGCTCTGCATAGAAACCAATCAGCTTCCCGGTTTTATGGTCAGAGCTTAATTGAACAAGGTGAAGTTAGAAGCTGACTGGCTACGGTGCACAGCTGCACCAGATTTTGCACTCTCCTGTTTTAGTAAATGAACCCTTATGTTTTAAAGATAGGTAAAATCACTGTGTACAACATTTTAAGGTAATAAAATATAGAAGGTATAGGAAAGGTGAAGAAAAGGATAGATCAGATCCTGTCCTGGATTAATTTCCTCAGTCAGCAGTAGCTGTACCCAGGGAAATGGTCCCTTTACTCAGAGGTGTTCCAGGACCTCTGTTGCAGGTGGGAAGTTCCTGGACTCTAGGTGCAGCAACAAACTGTACAGGTTTGTCTCTTTGCACTCTAGAAGAGACATTGGATGTTTTGGCCCACTAGATGTAGTGCACTGACCTGGTGAGATTCCTGGTAGACTGTGTGCACTGCTAGAGTGCCAGGATCAGCTGACCCAAGGACCAACATACCATGCTGCTTCACCATTGCATTGCTGTTGATGCCCAGGTTCTGGGAGACAGGGGCATCTCTGAATCTTCATTTGGTGTAAGTCTTAAGGCTTCCACAAAAGCCAACATAGCAGTCCCCTGGCACCTCTCTTCCATACCTAATCAAATAAATTGTAAAAAGTGGCACAAGTTCAATTTTTTTTTTATTTTTGAATGACACATCCCTTAACTCCACTAATAACTACTCCATTAATATTAGAAAAATTGAGTGAACGTTTAAAAAAACAAAACATTTTGAATAAAATTCTACTATGTGTGCCTAACTTAAAGTGTATATCCAATTTTGCAGCCAAATTGGTACAAAACCTACTTTATATTTGTTACATGTCCCAATTCACATAGCATAGCCTAAAAATTGCAGCTTACCAGTTTTAGGCTGGGTTCACACTGGTCCGACAAACGCTCCGACATTGGGAGCTCATGTCGCATGACGTGTGAAATTTAATGTTTCCCTATGGGAGCCGTCCTAACTGGTCCGACACAAGTCGTTCCGACTTTAGAAATGCTCCCTGTACTACTTTGGTCCGACTTTGATCCTACTTCAGCCTATTGACTATCATTGAAGTCGGATCAAAGTCGGATTGCCGTCTCGCATGATCCGACTTCGGCACGCGACTTGTGCTCAGATCATCTTGAGGGGGAACTCCGCGCCAAATTTTAGATAAAAATCCGGCATGGGTTCCCCCTCCAAGGGCATACCAGGCCCTTGGGTCTGGTATGGAACTTGAGGGGAACCCCCTACGCCGAAAAAGCGGCGTGGGGGGTCCCCCCAATCCATACCAGACCCTTATCCGAGCACGCAGCCCGGCCGGACAGGAATGGGGGTGGGGACGAGCGAGCGCCCCCCCCCTCCTGAACCGTACCAGGCCGCATGCCCTCAACATGGGGGGTTGTTGCCTTGGGGGAGGAGGGCGCGCTGCGGCCCCCCCACCCCAAAGCACCTTGTCCCCATGTTGATGAGGACAAGGGCCTCTTCCCGACAACCCTGGCCGTTGGTTGTCGGGGTCTGCGGGCGGGGGGCTTATCGGAATCCGGGAGCCCCCTTTAATAAGGGAGCCCCCAGATCCCGGCCCCCCACCCTATGTGAATGAGTATGGGGTACAGCGTACCCCTACCCATTCACCTAGGAAAAAAGTGTCAATTTAAAAAAAAACACTACACAGATTTTTAAAGCATTTTATTAGACAGCTCCGGGGGTCTTCTTCCGACTTCGGGGGTCTCTCCGGTTCTTCTCCACGCTCTCCGGATCTTCTGCCGGGCTCCTCCGCTCTCTTCTGCTCTTTTGCCGCTCTTTTGCTAAAGCGGAGGAGCCTGGTCTTCAATCTTCTGCCTTCTGCCCTCTTCTCCTGATGTTGACACGACGCTCTCCCCGGCTGGAATGCTCTCTGTGCGCTCTGCTCTGACTTATATAGGCGGTGACCCCGCCCCCTTATGCCGTCACAGTCCCTGGGCATGCTGGGACTGTGACGTTTTAGGGGGCGTGGTCATCACCCGATGACCACGCCCCCTTATGCCGTCATAGTCCCAGCATGCCCAGGGACTGTGACGGCATAAGGGGGCGGGGTCACCGCCTATATAAGTCAGAGCAGAGCGCCCAGAGAGCATTCCAGCCGGGGAGAGCGTCGTGTCAACATCAGGAGAAGAGGGCAGAAGGCAGAAGGCAGAAGATTGAAGACCAGGCTCCTCCGCTTTAGCAAAAGAGCGGCAAAAGAGCAGAAGAGAGCGGAGGAGCCCGGCAGAAGATCCGGAGAGCGTGGAGAAGAACCGGAGAGACCCCCGAAGTCGGAAGAAGACCCCCGGAGCTGTCTAATAAAATGCTTTAAAAATCTGTGTAGTGTTTTTTTTTAAATTGACACTTTTTTCCTAGGTGAATGGGTAGGGGTACGCTGTACCCCATACTCATTCACATAGGGTGGGGGGCCGGGATCTGGGGGCTCCCTTATTAAAGGGGGCTCCCGGATTCCGATAAGCCCCCCGCCCGCAGACCCCGACAACCAACGGCCAGGGTTGTCGGGAAGAGGCCCTTGTCCTCATCAACATGGGGACAAGGTGCTTTGGGGTGGGGGGGCCGCAGCGCGCCCCCTCCCCCAAGGCACCACCCCCCATGTTGAGGGCATGCGGCCTGGTACGGTTCAGGAGGGGGGGGGGCGCTCACTCGTCCCCACCCCCATTCCTGTCCGGCCGGGCTGCGTGCTCGGATAAGGGTCTGGTATGGATTGGGGGCGACCCCACACGCCATTTTTTCGGCGTAGGGGGTTCCCCTCAAGGTCCATACCAGACCCAAGGGCCTGGTATGCCTCTGGAGGGGAACCCATGCCGGTTTTTTATTTAAAATTTGGCGCGGAGTTCCCCCCTAAAGATTCATACCAAACACAGTGCCGGCATTGGCGGGGATCCAAGTCGGATCCCCGTTCATTGAAAGTCGGACACATGCCGGCTTCATGTCGCAGGGCAAAGTCGGATCCAAAGTAGGACGGCTGTCGTGTCGCACCAGTGTGAACCCAGCCTTAGACACTATTCTGATTCCTCCAGCAAGAAAAAAAGTCTACATAGTTCTTTTTGTTTGTGAGAGAGCTGGACAGCTGTGTTTGCCATAATTAACCCTGTTTGCACTATGCATGCAGATCTTCATTAGCGATTGTAACTAAATTTGAGCACTGTCTGTCCTGACAAAGGGTTAAGGCTCAATTCACACTACCGCGACTTGGGATCCGACTTGTCAGACCTCAAGTCGCCCCAAGTCACTGGACATCAGAAATTGCATTCAAGTTAATGAGAGTCATCCTAATGTACGCTACTGAAGTCACTCCGACTTCAGAAAAGGTTCCTGTGCTACTTCAATGTGACTTCTAGGCGACTTGTACCCATTGATTTCAATGGAAGTCGCCTCCAAAGTCGGATCGTGTCTTAACTGAAGCAACAATACAGGAAGAGAAAATTGTTTTCTCGGGCAAACCCCTCCCTCCCCCCTCCCTCCCACAGAGCTGATTGTGGTTTGATTGGCCACTGGAAAGTCACCTGTCCTGGAGGCGACTTGAAGTCGCCTTGTAAGTTGCCAAAAGTCGCGCTGTGATGCGCCCTCAGGTCGTGTCCAGGTCGCCTCGCAAAGTCGTGGCCAGAGTCGTGTTGCCCCTGTGTGAACCGAGCCTTAAGGTGACGAGGCTGGGCTTGTTGCATTGTATATTAATCAGGACATTCTTGGGACAAACTCACACTTGTCCTTGTCCTGAGAAACATCTAAAAAGGTAAGAAATATTAGTAAGAAATATTTTTAAAAAATAGGTATGCTGTATAAATAGGAACACGTAGCTCACTTCTGTTGAGTATTTATGACTAGTACCATTGGCGGGTGCTGCTCACGAAACTTTGGCAGCACTTGGATTCACCCCCAATAGATTGTGGAGATCTGGTTTGTCTTTGAATTTAGGTTTTGGGTCAGGTTTGAGTAACGATCCTGACATTTGCCTGTATTCTGTTTCCCCCTTTTTTGGTACTCTCCTCCTTCCCCCTCCCTTTTTTTTTAGACCACCATGACGGGAAACCTCTATAAAGCTCTGTTCCTTTAATACGTGGGGCCTGAATGAACCAACTAGAAGATCACAGATTTTATACCACCTTCACAAGTCCAAGGTTAGCATTGCTTTTTTTCAGGAAACTCATTTCTGTACAGATAAGATTCCTACCTTGAAGATGAAGAAATCCTGGACTGCAGTACTCTGAAGAAAGACATCTTTATTTGTAAATCGTTAAAATCCAACAAAAGCCATCTCAGAGGAACAGTGTGTAGCAGTAGCTAACGCGTTTCACATCCATAGATGCTTACTCATAGCTTTGAGTAAGCATCTATCGATGTGAAATGGTATAAATCTTTTCCCCTTTCCCCTGTCCCTTAGCAATCTCACCAGATCCCCCTTCCCGTCTCAGGCGCTGGAGGCCCATATAACCATATTGCCTAAACCTGGTAAGGACCCCACCTTGTGCGGGAGCCATCGCCCAATATCCTTAAAAAATATTGATATACACTTGTATGCTAAATTGATAGCTAATCGCCTCACACCACTGCTGCCGACCCTGCTCCACCTTGACCAAGTGGGTTTCATCCCTGACAGAGAAGCTAGGGATAATACCCTAAAAACAATCTCTCTAATGGAATATGCCCAAAAATGTCACATTCCTGCTTGCCTGATTTCGGTGGATGCCAAGAAGGCGTTCGACCGGGTTTATTTGACATCCCTATAACATACCCTGAAACAGATAGGACTGCAGTGACGTCGCTAGGGGGTGGCTTTTGGGGCCAAAGCCCCAAATCTGGAGCCCATAGCCCCGAGTCTCTGCAGGGGTTACCAAGGGGAGGGGAGGCTCTCTGGGGACCCTGATTTAAGTGGGGGGCTCTCTGGGGACCCTGATTTAAGTGGGGGGCTCTCTGGGGACCCTAATGTAAGGGGGAGGCTCTCTGGGGACCCTGATTTTAAGGGGGAGGCTCTCTGGGGACCCTGATTTTAAGGGGAAGGCTCTCTGGGGACCCTGATTTAAGGTGGAGGCTCTCTGGGGACCCTGATTTAAGGGGAAGGCTCTCTGGGGACCCTGATTTTAAGGGGAAGACTCTCTGGGGACCCTGATTTAAGGTGGAGGCTCTCTGGGGACCCTGATTTAAGGGGGAGGCTCTCTTGGGACCCTAATGTAAGGGGGGCTCTCTGGAAACCCTGATGTAAGTAGGGGGCTCTCTGGGGACCCTGATGCAAGGGGGAGGCTCTCAAGGGACCCTGATGTAAGGGGGGGTTCTCTGGGGACCCTGATGTAAGGAGGGATTCTCTGGGGGTCCTGATGTAAGTGAGGGGCTCTCTGGGGATATATACACACACACGTATATTTCTGTATATACATGTGTATGCCCGCCTAAGCATACGACTTTCTTTACTACGCTGCTATGGGCTCTAGCCCCAGATCTTTTGTAGACCTAGCAACGCCCCTGTAGGACTAGGCGCAAACTTGTTGCAGAAGATACTGGCTCTCTATAGTCGACCTTCCACGAGAATCCGTTCCCATAGTCTTCACTTGGACCCTATTTTGATTCTTAATGGAACCAGACAAGGATGCCCTCTCTCTCCCCTGCTATATGTACACCTGGCAATAGCCATTCAACAAGACCTGGACATTTCAGGGCATTTCAATTGGGCAAAATCAATATACATTTTCACTTTATGCAGATGATCTCCTGTTGTCACCAATCCTCACATTTCTATCGCCTCCATAATCAGAACATTTCAGGAAATAGAGGTTGTCAGCATATTCAACGTAACTTGTGATAAGACTGAAGCTCTCAATATCTCCCTACCTCACACCACTGTATCCCGCCTTCAAGCTAATTTTGCCTTCCAATGCAAAGGACAGCCTTACAGTATCTGGGTGTCCATATCCTGTCGACATTAACCTCTCTGGCTGATCTTAATTATACCCCTTTACTACATACCATTCGCACATGCCTCAAAGGCTATGATAAACCACACATTTCCTGGTTCAGCCGTATGAACGCAGTGAAAATGGATGTTTTACCAAAATTTTTATATAGCTTTCAGACTATCCCTGTCCCACTACCCTCTGGCTTTTTTCAGGCTATTCGTACTTATGTATGGCACAAAAAGAAGCCCAGAATTCTGCAATATATCTTTTCTTTACTCAAGGTCAGGAATAGAGTTGTCCTTCCTCAAGTGGCCCTATAGTTTCAAGCTGCATCCCTTCTCCGCAAAGTTGACTGGTATCATAGTAGACCCATTAAACTATGGACTCACGTCGAAGCGGACCTTATCTCCTGGCTTTGGACAGATCCCATTCATAGGCCCTCCTGAGACCTGCTTCCTACACTTGTTGACGCTACCTTACATATCTGGGATGGTTACCTGGGTTGGAAATTGCTTTTTTCTAGACCAAGCCCCCTGACCCCATTGTTTGGCCTTGCATCCTTTCCCCCAACTTTGACTAGTCCTAACTTCCTTTCCTGGCAGAGGAGTGATAATCCTTTACTGGGTGGTACCTTGCGTGGGGGAACAATCTTACCTCTCTCTCTCAAGTTTTCTCAAAGTTGCCATAACACTCGTATAGCCTGGCTTGAGCACACACAATTACCTTAAAATGTTCTACTCCTCAGACCTACTGACGAGGGATCCCACAGAGTTTGAGTCACTACTGTCTCGGTCCACCAGGCCTGATCGCCCACTCTCTCAGATATACCAAATGTTGCTGCGGGAATCTAATCCGACCTCCCCTTCATTTCTTTCCAAGTAGGAGCAGGACTGAATATATTGCCGGATGAAATTGACGGGGACAAAGTACTAGCATTGTCATAGAAACTGTCGATTTCCTCTTAAGCCCAAGAACGCAACTACCGGATTCTTGCCCGCTGGAATCGTTGCCCAGTGACTCTTCATAAAATTGATCCCTCCATTTCTGATATGTGCTGGCGTTGTTTGCGGGCCCCTGGCACCATGCTTCATATTTGGGTATCCTACCCATGCATTGTCCTCTTTTGAGACAAAATACTTCAATTTTATGATAACCTGGTGGGAGACAAATACCCTAATCAGCCTCAAATTACATTACTCTCCATGGTGCCAGGCTCTTACAAACAAATCAAGAAAAGTTTGATCAGACACTTTTTGACGGCAGCTCAGTCTGCTATGGCCAGAAGCTAGCACCAGCCTAAGCCCCCGTCACTTGCTGTCTGGGCTTGTGAAGTGAACAATATTGAATATATGGAAAATATACTTGATTGCATTTCAGTGCATTTACTTTCCTAATGTGACTATATTCATGCCTCGCATCATGGAATGTGGTTCCTCTCTTTTTTTTTTTTCCACATGTATCCTACCGATGCTGTTGCCAGTTGCGTAATTGTACACTTTCATGTGCGTCGGTATGTCTCTTAACTTTACGTGGACCTACTTATGTCTTTGTGATCTATCATGTACGATGTTCTTTTTGTACTTTCTTACCGTATGTCAAAAACGTAATAAAACAAGATTCAATATAAATAGGAAAATGAAGTAAACATATATAATGAGGTTTTCACAAATTTAACTGCAAAAGTGGAACTACACCTGTGGTTTGTTGCTGTGCTCAGATTTATTTTACTGCCCTCCGTAACCTCCATTTGTTTGTAGAACAGGTATTTTTCTCACACAGTTTCATATCTCCTACACAGCTGATTCTGTTTGGTTTGATGGTTATATCTTGACCTACTTGTTATCATGCTGAACATCAACAACACCTTAGTATTGAATGCAAAATTTTCTTCCAGCAGAGGTTTGAATCTCATGTTTGTGCTATGACTCAGATCCTTCCCATCACAGACCTCAACCACCCCCCTTCACACTACTCCCCCCCCCCCCTTTTACATCACATGCCCCCTTCACTTCACAGTGGACCATCTTTACAGTCCCCCCTTTAAATTACAACTCGCAGCACCCCTCTTTACAATACAGTCCACCCTTTACATTACAACCCCCCCCCCCCTTTACATCACAGTATTCTTCTTTTCCTCCATTACCCCCTTTAAATTACGCAGTTTCAGAGATTCCCCTCCTTTAAATTACAACCCCCATTACACCACAGCTCCACTTTACATCACAGTCCCTCCATTTAAATCACAACACACCCCTCTACATTGCTGTCCTCCACTTTACATTGCAAGCTACCCCTTTACATAACAGCCCCCACTTTTTTTTTTTTTTTTTTTTTTTTTTTATAAATCTCTTTTTATTTTAAAAGTTATCCAATACAGCACATACAAAAAAAAAAAAAGAACAAAAAGCAGAAGAAAAGGGGTACATAAATAGGGACTGTCACTGAAATCGTCAGCACAATAAGATCAGGTATTCCCATAAAATTCTCTACGTCCGATATATACCAATTCAGAAATATCTATACGCTGTACCTCTCTGGAAGGGAAGCATGAAAAACGTTACTTTATTTCCCCCTATTCCCCCCCCCCCCTTTTCCTCCCCTCACCCCTCATGCATCCTCACAAATATTCTACATCCCTCTCATCCTAAGCCTTCCTTACTCCACCTGTCCATCTCTCACCCAATCCAGCCATGCTTTCCATATTTTCTCAAATTTCTTATAATTACCCCTTTTCCTATAGATATATTTTTCCCTACAAACCACCTCCCCTACTGCATTTTCCCATTCTGTCAATGTTGGGGCCTCCTTCCTCTGCCAATGCCGTGCGATAAGCTTTTTTCCCTGGAACAAGCATCTGTCTCTTGCCGTCTGCACATCCTTTGAGATCCCTCCCTCCCCCTTCAAGCCCAGCAGGCACTCCCCTGCCTCCACCCTCAGCGATGTCCCAAACACTAAGTTTATTTCCCCCACTATCCCTTCCCAATATCTATGCAACTTGGGGCAGCGCCAGAACATGTGGATCAAATCCCCATGCCCCCCTCTGCATCTCTGGCATTTCGCGTCAGGTCTCCTGCCCCACTTGAATAGCTTCAGAGGTGTGTAATATGCTCTATGTAGCAAATACAAATGAGACATCACTTGTGAGGGAGAGAGAGTGACCCTGGGACCCAGCGCCAAGGCCTGATCCCATTGATCATCAGATATTATGCCCACATCTTTTTCCCATCTAGCCCTGTTTTTATTTTCGACCTGGCCTTCTTGTGCTGCTGCTTTCAAGCACCCATACATGTCCGAGATCAGACCCTTTGTAGATCCCGCATCGATCAGCCTTCTCAAAAAGGTCATTTCACACCACACTGGCATTTCCTTCCCAAATTGTGCCTCCAGAGCGTGCCTGAGTTGCAAATATTTATAAAATGACCTGTTGGAGATCGCATACTCCTCTACCAGTTCCTGGAAGGACTTTAACCTCCCTGCCCTATATACCTGTACAAGGTAATGAATGCCCATATGGTCCCATTCCTCTACACGCCCCATTTTCTTAAGCTCGTTAAGGCTATTATTATCCCAGAGTGACGAGAATTCCGCAAACCCCTCATATCCCAGAATTTTTTTAGCCTGTGCCCAGACTCTACTCATCAACCGGATAGTAGGACATTTGGTACAGAATGAGTCCGCCTCTAACCCCTCCGCCACTGTATCGTGTCTGGTGTCGTTCAATAAGATGCTACCCCCTGCTCCTGCTTCTCCTGGCCTATTACTACCTCCCATTTGTTGCAGTTGGGCTGCCAGGAAGTAACCTCGTGGATCTGGTACCGCCAAACCTCCTTTCTCCTCTGGTCGCCGTAGCGTCTCCAGCCCAATCCTGGCCACCCCTTCCTTCCAAATAAGTTCTCTAAATATACTGTCCAGTTTTTTGAACCAGTGCTTGGGAATCCAAACAGGAGAATTCTGCATAACATATAAAATTTGAGGTAGCCAGACCATTTTAATCAGATTGCAGCGCCCGGCGACCGAGAGGGGTAAACGTCTCCATACTTGACACTTCTGTTTAAGTTTCTTCATCAGTGGAACTAGGTTTCCAGATATATACTGGCTTGGGTCTCTGGTAATATTAATCCCCAGATATTTCATATGCCTAACCACTTGGACCTGGGATGCCTGATGTGGGAGAGGCTCACACAGGGTATCAATGGGCAAAATCACTGATTTCTCCCAGTTGATTAACAGCCCAGAGAAATTTCCGAACTCCCTCACTATCCTCATAGCTGTTTCCAGTGACTCCTGCGTGTCCGCCAAAAATAATAAAATATCATCGGCATACAAGGCCACTTTATCCACCCCTCTCTTCCTCCTGAATCCCTGTATGCCCTGTGCCATCCTTAGAGCCACTGCCAAGGGTTCAATTGCCAGTGCGAAGAGCAGGGGGGACAAAGGACACCCCTGTCTTGTGCCCCTGCTCAGCTGAAACCCCTCCGAGCATTGCCCGTTAATTTTTACCTTGGCCCTTGGCTCGCTATACAGCAGTCTTAGCCACCGAGCAAACCCGGGGCCAAGCTGATATTCCGCTAGTACCTTCCATAGGTAATGCCATTCCAGGGAATCGAAGGCCTTGGCCGCGTCTAGTGAGAGAATTGCTCTCCTACCGCTATTTTCTATGGGGATTTGCATATTGAGATATACCCGCCTTATATTGGTGCTTGTGGATCTGTTTGGGATAAACCCAGACTGATCCGGGTGTATTAGTTTAGGGATTATTTTGTTAAGCCTTGCAGCCATTACTTTGGCAAGGATCTTCACATCCGAGCACAGAAGCGATATGGGCCTGTATGAGGACATATCTATTGGGTTCTTCCCTTCTTTTAACAGAAGTATTACTATGGCTTCTGCCATGGAGGGGGGCAAAGCCCCCTCTTCCTTAGCCCCATTGAATACTTTCAGCAATAAGGGTAACAGTACCTCCCCATATTTTTTATATAATTCTATAGGCAGGCCATCCGGGCCTGGGGATTTTTGAGCCGCCATATCTCCAACCGCACTCTGCAGTTCCTTAAGAGTCAGTGGGGCATCCAACATTTCCCGATCTACCTCTGATATCGGGGTTATCTCCAGCCCCTCAAAGAAACTCTGCATTTCCCCCTCTACATTTACCCTGGTGGAACTATATAACTTCTCAAAGTACATTTTAAATTCATTTACTATATCCGGAGTGTTTTTTCTTATCTCTCCTTCCCTCCCTATAATTGCCGGTACTGCACTCGGGGGGCCGTTTGCCTTGATTATCAGAGACAGAGCTTTCCCTATCTTCTCCCCCTCTCCAAAAAAGCTCCGTCTCTGAAAGGATCCTATCTTTTCTGCCTTCTCCCGAAGCACCCTGCTGTACTCTTCTTGCCTCCTCACCCAACACTCGTGGTTGACTTGGGATGGTGTTGCTACAAAGTGCGCCTCTGACAGTCTTGCATTCTCTTTAGCTTCCATTTCAACAGCTTGCGACTGTTTTTTGACATGCGCTATTCTCTGGATTAAAGCTCCTCGGATATGTGCCTTTAAGGAGTCCCAGACCACCCCAAGTGAAGCCGATCCTAGGTTTATACTAATATATTCTGAAAGCCCCTCCATCATTTTCTCCTCCTCTCCTATAAGTTCGAGCCAAAAGGGATTAATCTTCCAACTCCCCCTGCCATACTGTCCCCCCACTCTCACGGAGGCAATAACTGGGGTGTGGTCCGAAATGCCTCTTGGCTCATATACTATCTCTTCCACTACATTTAGTGCCTCCTCATTCCCCAGTACAAGATCAATTCTAGACAGGGTGGCGTGAGTCCTGGAGTGACACGAATACTGCCTCTCTCCAGGATGCCTCCTTCTCCAGATATCTACCAGTCCTAGTTCAACACAATACTGAAGAAGGGGACTCCTGTTGGCCTCTCCCACTCCAGGCTTTGGCGGGAATCTGTCTATGCTCCCATTCATCGTCATGTTAAAATCTCCCAATGCTATTACCGGTGTCCCAGGGAAGTCTGCTACAAACCTGGCTAAATCCTCCATTACCTCTGTGCAAAATGGGGGGGGGGGGATATACACATTCGCCAGTATATATCTTCTATTTTCTATTAAACAGGAGAGGAAAATATACCTTCCCTTTTCGTCTACCCTGCTCTGCCCGCAGGAGAAGGCAAGCTCCGTACTTATCAGTACACTCACCCCTCTCGAGTATGATGAGTGGGTAGAGTGAAACTGCGTCCGGAACTGTTTGTTGCTCAAAGTTTCACATGTATCCTTCACCAGATGCGTCTCCTGCAGGCAGAGTATCTTGAAGTTCCCCTTTTTGGCTATTGAAAAAATGATTTGTTTTTTAAGCTTGTCTTTTACTCCTCTTACATTCCATGAGCATATATTGATCCTTTTACCCGTATTTGGAATTTTACCCCTCCCTCCTTTAACGCTCCTGGACCCTTCTATCTGGTACCGTTATGATATTTTGATCCCCTATCAGGACTAATCTCTCATTATAAATGCAATAAGGGGGCACGTAGTATATCTCCCTATCATTTACCCACCCCATTAATCTAACAACCTGCATCCACTCATATCCACTCACAACACTCCCCAACCTCCACCTCTGATTATGTACATGCCTCTTCCCCCCCACCCCCCATCCCCCGTTCCCCCTCTCCCTCCCAACGCCCCCCTTCCTCCCCACCCCCCCCCCTCCCTCCCCCATTCCACCCCCACGCCCACTTTGGGGCCTAACCCTCGGGGTTCTATTGTGACCTTCGAAAAACTTTTTGAGGTTTAAGAACAAAAAAGAAAAAAACCATGAACTAAATCCAGTAGGGGGGGACTTTCCCCCTCTTGGGAAAAAAAAAAAAAAAACAACAACAAACATGTATTTTGTGCTATTACCTTGTGCGTACATTGTGCATTTTTCTCTATAGACATTATATTACTATTTACTTAAAAAAAAAAAAAAAAAAAAAAAACATGTATTTTGTGCCATTACCTTGTGCGTAATTTGTGCGTTTTTACTCTATAAATATATTATATTACTATTTATTACTATCTACTTAGTCCCCCTGGGAATACAAAACACACACAAAAAAAAAAAAAAAAGGGGCAGAAACATGCATTTTTGTGCTATTACCTTATACATAGATTGTGCATTTTTCTCTATAAATACATTATATTACTATTTACTTAATCTCCCCCTCCCCCCTCCCCCACTCCGCTCCCCATTTATCACATCAAATGGAAAAAAAAAAAAAAAAAAGTCCAGTGAGAAAACAACCCAAAAATAATACAATAAAAATTCCAGAGAAAAAAAAAAAAAAAAGAAAAAACAGGAGATTATTCCAAACAGCACTCAACTTCCCTCTCCTCTCTTAATTCTTTCCTCAATGTCCTCTAGCCAAGTTGACACTTCATTGGGGGTAGAAAAAAACCTAACTTCTCCCAGAGCCGAGACACGCAGTCGCGCCGGGAACAACAGCGCATAATTAATTTTGAGTTGCTGAAGCTTGCGCTTACAATCTCCGAATTTGGCTCTTTGCCTCTGCAGCTCAGGGGAGAAGTCTGGGTAAATTGAAATCCTAACTCCATTGTGCTGGATGTTCCTTAACTCTCTTACCTTCTGTAAAATAGTGACTTTGTCCCGGAAACACAAAAGCTTAAAAATAAAGGGTCTAGGGTGGCCTCCTGGTGCTAGGGTCTTGGGACCTATTCTGTGTGCCCGCTCGATAGCAAATGTAGCAGAAAATGAGTCCCTGCCGAACTTCTCCCTCAGCCAGTCCTCCATGAATTGAATGGGGTTGTTCCCCTCACAGCCTTCTGGGAGCCCAAGCACCCTCAGGTTCTCTCTGCGTAGCCTGTTCTCCATACTGTCCATTTTCTGTAAGCAATCCCTTAGTTGGATTTTCATGAGTGCCACCTCTTGCTTTAGTGGGTACACATCATCCTCCATTTGGCTACATCTCTCCTCAAGTGCTGTTGTGCGGGTACAAACCGTGCGTACTTCCCCTTTAACCACAAGCAGTTCATCTCTAATACTTTTAAATTGCTCAGACAGCTCGGTGATTGATTGCTTGCAGGTATTAACAGCTGTAAGAATATCTTGCAGGGATGGCTCTCTCTCCCCTGAACTGCCCTGGTCCCCCCCTATCGCCCCTTCTAGGCCCAGATTTTGTTGTTTATCCAGGATTCTTGAGGCTGAGCCTGCGAGTGGAATAGCTGATGATGGAGCTATCAAAGTCCCATTTTCCTGGGTCTGGCTTCTCCTCCCAGGATGTCCCACCTGCTGCTGGCCCCCTCCTGGGTTGCTGGGTTTGTTGGGGGTTTGATTTGGGGTGTGCGCAAAGCGCTCTAGTTTGGTGGCTACTTGGTTTCCCTTCTCCTTAGCGCTGCGGGTTCCGAGACCCCCTGTCCCTTGCTGGACTGGCCCATCCTCCATCCCCTTCTTCCTGGACATTTCTGATGGTATCCTAATAATTAGCTGTTTTACCAATACACCGCGCTAGCCCCCTGCCCTGTAGTCCGGGCCTATATAGCCGCAGTCCCCTTACCGGGGTATCGGTAATAGTGTCTCTCTGCAGCAGGGCTTTTATACTGTGGGTGCACACACAGCCAGTGTCTTACCCCTCCAGTGCTCCGGACGAGATCCCGTGCCACTTAGTCCCTTCCAGGGGTTTCCATCACCGCACAGCGCAGCTCGATCCCAGGTGTCAGCGCCTTCCTCTCTCACAGGAACAGGCGCTGCCGATGTATTTCCTGTACGATTGGGCTCCGTGCAGCTCCGTGTAGCAGTCCCACTGCGTTCACATCCGCGGTAGCCTGATTAGGTGCTCCGGGCAGTCTCCTGAGTCCCGCACTGTCAGACGCTGGATACGGAGCGAGGGGAGAGGGCTGAACTCAGTCACGGCGTCCTCTCTCGCCTCTCACCTCAACATCCGGTCACGCCCCCGTTGTTCCTCCCCAACAGCCCCCACTTTACATTATAGTGCCCCCTTTAGATCACAGCCTCCCCCCCATAGTTTACAGGCCTATCTTTAGAGTACAGTGCCCCCTCTACATCGTACCCCCTTTTTCCAGTGCTACCTTACACAGCAGGACAGAGGGCAGGAGATATGTCAGGTCAGGAGATTCCCAACTTTTTCTGATAACTAGTGGGTGATTGGTTCCTGGCACTGCCCTGCATCATAGCAACCAATCACCACTTGTTAACCTTGAAAAGTAGGGCTGCTCCCGCCCTCCATCCAGACCTCCTGCCCTTCTCTTCCTCTGCCCCGCTGTGAAGGTGAGAGTAGCAGAGTGGGAAAGAGAGGACACACAGGCAATTTAGTGATGCCTGATATAATTGTTTCATCATGCACTGGACTATATGCCTGCCAAATCCTACATTCACATGACAGTTTGCTGCATTCAGAGGCATTGCCTTTCGATGCGATAACACTGTGCTATGGCTGCATACAAACTGGTCGATTAGTTGTGGCCAGTTTGCATTAAACCAAAATTCCATAAAAACACTGACTCTGGACACACACTGGATGCGCCCAGGGTCAAGGGAACTCTATTCACATGTGAACAGTGCTGGCGCCAGGGAACGATTCGTACAGAGTATAAATCTGACATCTGCCGCTGTTCACACACACATCTACTAATTCTTGCTGGTGGCGGCCGCTGGCTGCTGCTATACTGCAGTGTGAATGTAGCTTTAGGCCTCTTTCATACGCATGGCTGGTGGGCGGTAAAACAGGCTGTTGAGCTGTGGTTCTACTGCCCCTTTACCACTCACCTAATACCTACAATACAGCCAGTGGCATGTAAAATTGACAGTTGGCACTGCCTGACAAGCTCAGTTACTGGATTCAGTGGGGCCACTTCACAACTGAGAGCCAAACGCTTGCCATGTGTTAAATTAGTCCCATTTAAAATTGACAAAAAAAAAAAAACAGGTATTCAGGAGGCTGCAGGATTTATATAGTGCCATCACTTTGCACAGGGCTTTACAATATAAATTAAGACAGTACAGTTACAACACAATAAATTACAAGAGAATTGAGAGAGCACTGCTCTTAGGAGCTTACAATCTAATAGGGCGGGGCAAGTAGTACAAAAGGTTATAACTATGGGGGATGAGCTGATGGAAGTGATAAAAGTTCAGTTAGTTGGAGGCGTGATAGGCTTCCCTGAAGAGATGAGTTTTCAAGGTATGATAACTTGGTGGGAGATACTCCGGAATGAGTAGCTTGGTGGTTTCATTCGTAAAAAAGGGGCAAATTTTAGAGATGTTACAGAGGTTTAGTCTTAAAGCTTTTGACAACGATTGGTTTCGGGGCTGAAAGGTCAAGTCAGAGTCTCGGACTACACCTAGTACCCTTGCCTGATAGGCTTCCCTGAAGAGATGAGTTTTCAAGCTATGATACCCTGGTGGGAGATACTCTGGAATGAGTAGCTTGGTGGTTTAATTCGTAAAAAAAGGGGCAAATTTTAGAGATGTTACAGAGGTTTAGTCTTAAAGCTTTTGACAACGATTGGATTTGGGGCTGAAAGGTCAAGTCAGAGTCTCGGACTACACCTAGTACCCTTGCCTGAAGGGAGGGACTGATAGTTGTATTATTGATCTTCATGGAAAGGTCATGAAGGAGGGCACGAGTGGAGGGGGATATTATCAGCTTTGTTTGAGAGAGATTTAGTTGAAGGAGGTGGTGCGACATCCATGCTGATATGTCAGTTATTAAGTGTAAGAGGTGATGGAAGGAGTGAGGTGAGGAGAAGAAAGATAGATAGATTTGGATGTCATCAGCATAGAGATGGTATTGGAAGCCGTTGGAGGTTATCAAGTGACCATGGGAGGAGGTGTGGATCGAGAACAGAAGGGGTACAAGAACAGAAGCTTGGGGGCCCCCTACAGAAAGAGGAAGCAGAGAGGAGGAGACAGAGCTGTCGGTAACACTAAAGGAGAGCTGTAATAGATAGGGGAGAACCAGGAAAGATCTGAATCTTGGAGGCCAAGGGCATTGGAGTTTACTGAGAAGAAGTGGGTGGTCAACAGTATCAAAGGCTGCAGAGAGGTCAAGTAGTAGGAATATGGAGTAGTTGCTATTGGTTTTAGCAGTTAGTAAATCTTTAGCGAGTTTTAGTAGGGCAATTTCCATGGAGTGAGTGCTGCAAAGAAAGCCAGACTGTAGAGGGTCAAGAAGATTTTTGTCAGTGAGGCAGGAGCTAAGACAGTTGTAGACTAAGTGTTCCAAAAATGTAGAGGTGAATGGGAGCAATGAGATCTGGTTGTTCAGTTTGGTGGGGTTCAGTGGCGGCTGGTGCTCAAAATTTTTGTGGGGAGCAAACAAACTAAAAAAAAAAACAATTGCTGCCTCACTGTGCCCATCAAACGCAGCCACTGTGCCCATCAATTGCAGCCATTGTGCCATCAAACGCAGCCACTGTGCCCATCAAATGCCACCACTGTGCCCATCAATTTCAGCCACTGTGCCCATCAAACGCTGCCATTGTGCCATCAAACGCTGCCACTGTGCCATCAAACGCAGCCAATGTGCCCATCAAACGCTGCCATTGTGCCATCAAATGCTGCCACTGTGCCAAACGCAGCCTCTGTGTGATCAAATGCAGGCACTGTGCCCATCAAACACTGCCACTGTGCCATCAAATGCTGCCACTGTGCCCATCAAATGCTGCCACTGTGCCATCAAATTCCGCCACTGTGCCCATCAAACGCTGCCACTGTGCCATCAAATGCTGCCACTGTGCCTATCAAACGCAGCCACTGTGCCCATCAAACGCTGCCACTGTGCCATCAAATGCTGCCACTGTGCCATCAAATGCTGCCACTATACCTATCAAATGCCACCAATGTGCCATCAAATGCTGCCACTGTGCCATCGAATGCTGCCACTGTGACCCCCCCCCACCCGCTCGCAGTCTGCCCGGCACTTACCCTGTCGCGGTGGGGCAGTGGGTGACAGCGGTGAGCGGTGTCCTCCATGCGTCGCCTTCCGTCCTCTCCTCTCGTCCTCTCCTCCTGATAGGCATCCAATCACAGCACCTGTCATTTCAGCCAATCAGGTGACGGGTAACAGACCTGAGCACCTGAGTGGCGGTGAGGCGGTTCAATGTTTTCTAACACACCTGGGTGGACCATGTTCACCTATTCTGAAGCCTATTAGAGCCTATGGCTCTAATCAGTTGTTTCAAAAACACCCCCCGCTGCTGTAATTCAAGTGCCTGGCGCCTGAAAAAGGGGCCGGACGCCTCAATAGGGGGTGGCAGCAGTGGCCATGGATAGATTCATGCAATGCACAAATCCATTGGTCATAGAGGGGGTGACTGGAGAGAGGGGGCGGCGCCGTGTGCCCTTATGGACGCACCGCCACTGGTGTTGACTGTGCTGTTAGACAAGGTATGTTAAGTGGGGAAGATATCTGTACAGTTGAAGTGTCCTCATGTATTGCATCAATCTTGTTTTTGAAGTGATTGGCAAACTCTTGGGCAATGAGCGAGTTAGTGGGTAGGGGTGGAGGGACAAATCAGAGTTAAAAGGTAGAGAAGAGCCGATGAGGACTGGATGACAAGTTTAATAAGAGTGACAAAATAGGTTTGGTTGGCAGAATGAAGGCAGGAATTGTATTTTAGGAGTGAAGATTTGTAAAAGGTGAAGTCCTGCAGGGATTTGGTTTTACGCCACAGTTGTTCAAGAGCACAGCAATGTCTTTTGAGGTTTCTGGTGTAGTCAGTTTTCCAAGGTTGTAGCAGTCGGTACCTGGATGTGCATGTAGTTAGAGGAGCAAGTGCATCCAGTGAGGATGAGAGTTAACTGTTATAGACAGAGGTGGCCAGGTTAGGACAGGAAAGGGGAGAGATTTTGTCATAGAGGGGGGTCAGCAGCATAATATAAAACAGAAGGGTTGAAGTGACAAATAATTGTTTGCTGCTTGGAGGGATAGGTGGTTGGAGACAAGGATACAGTAGGACTGATGATGTGATCAGAGAGAGAAAAGGGGGTGAGGTTGCCAGGAGTGCAGAGAAGGGAGAATGCAGGGTCAAGGGTAGTACCATTAGAGTGAGTGGAAGCGTGTGTCCATTGTGTTAGGTCAAAAGATGAGGTAAAGTTGAGAAGTCGAGATGTAGCCAGGCTGCTAACATTAACAGGGATGTTAAAGTCATCAAGAATGACAGTGGGTATTTCAAAGGAGAGAAAATAGGGTAGCCAGGCAGAGAAGTCATCAAAAAAAGCTGGTACTGGTCCAGGAGGCCGATAAAAATCACTGCAATCTTCAGAGAAATTGGAGAAAACAGACAAATACAGTGCATCTTGAAAGAAGAAAGGGGGGTAGGAAAGACTTGAAAGGTGCCCAGTGGTGATAGAAGGAATCCAACTCCACCTCCTTTTTGTCCACTGGGTGAGTGAGTCCAGTGAAGGCCACCATGAGAGAGGGTAGCAGGAGAAGCAGAGTCAGAGTCTTGAAACCAGGTTTCAGTATTGGCAAATATGTTAAAGCAATGGGAGATAAAAAGGTGATGTAGAGATTGTTACAGACAGTGGGCATTTCAGAGGGCACATGAGATCGGGGGGCTGGTTTTTGGAAGCAGAGGGATTGAATTTAAACTGAGTGGATTTGGACTGTTGCCAGAGGTTAAAGGGTGCTGGATATGGGGTTTGCAGTTAGAAAATGGAGGGCAAGGATTGGGGGAAACGTCCTCAGAGATTAGGAGAAGAAAGGAGGTTTAGGTAAGTAAGATGGGAGTGGGATGTATATGAGCACACATATCTCGCTGTCTCGATGTTTAGGTCAGCATGTGGGTTCAGTATTTGCAGGAGGTGATGGTTGCAGTAATAGGGAGGGGGCAGGGATGAGGGTGATATGTATAAGCTGTGGGGTAGAGCGGAGGGGTAAAGTAAGGACAATTTGAGGGCAGAGAACTCTGAGAAGGAAGAGTAGAGGGAGCATTCTATAGGGAAGAGAAAGTGGCAATGAGATTTAATAAAAAATTAAATATCAAAAGTTGGTTTGCTTGCCATCTTTCCAGAGTGGAGCAAAGTTCTCGTATCTTCATACTGCTTTAGTTAAACTGCTGTGCTGAAATTGCTACAGCACTTGTTCAAGGAATACTTCGGCAAGAAGCATAGGGGTTTATTTACTAAAGCTAGAGAGAGCAAAATTAGTCACAATACTGCACAGAAACCAATCAGCTTCTAACCTCAGCTTATTTAATTCAGCTTTAGCAATAAAACCTGGAAGCTGATTGGTTTCTCTGCAGAATTGTGACTAATTTTGCCCTCTCTAGCTTTGGTAAATAAACCCCATAGTGTCTGCAATTCCACAACAGATCCCTATCTGCACTGTCTATCACAAGTTCTAAGACATGGACACTGGTTTCTCTCAATCTCTCCTCGTAGGCTGCATTCACACCTGAGCGTTTTGTAGCTTGAAGCTCAAAAAAGCTGGAGAGGAAAAAAAATAATGATTCTCTATGGAGATGGTTCACCTCTCCACTCCACAACGCCTGAAGCCAAACGCCTGAAGCTCAAACAAGTTCTGGAGCTTTTTTTTAGGCAGATTACAGGCGTTTTTCTGCTTTTTACATTGGTGAACTTTTGACCTGTACAAAATCGCAGCAAAATTGCCGTAAAATCGCGTGATTGTCAGCCTGAAACTGATATGCTCAGGTGTGAATGCAGCCTTATGCCGCGTACACACGGTTGGAATTTCAGCCCACAAAAGACTGATGAGATTTTTTCGTCGGAACATGCGACCGTGCGTATGTCCATCGGTCTTTTGCTGGCTGGAATTCCGCCAGCATGCTCTCAATTTTTCGGTCGGGAAAAGTTCCTATCTGAAAATGTGATCGTCTGTGGCAATTCCAACGCGCAAAATCCCTACGCATGCTCGGAAACAATTCGACGCATGCTCGGAAGCATTGAACGTCATTTTCTCGGCTCGTCGTAGTGTTGTACGTCACTGCGTTCTTGACGGTCGTAATTTCAGCGAACTTTTGCGTGACCGTGTGTATGCAAGGCAAACTTGAGCAGAATCCCGTCAGAAAAGCCGCCATATCTTTTTCCGACGAGAAAACCGATCGTGTGTACTCGGCATAAGGCCCTTTTCACACTTGTGCGACTTGTCCTGCGACTTGGGACTGCAAAGTCGCATGACAAGTTGTACTCCATGATTTTTAATGAGTATCATTCATATCGGTGCGACTTCAAAATAGTCCCTGCACTACTTTGATCTGACTTTGAGGTGACTTGAGGTCCCTAGACCTCAACATTATAGTTACATAGTTACATAGTAGGTGAATTTGAAAAAAGACACAAGTCCAACCTATGTGTGTGATTATATGTCAGTATTATATTGTATATCCCTGTATGTTGTGGTCGTTCAGGTGCTTATCTAATCATTTTTTTAAACTATCGATGCTCTGCGCTGAAACCACCGCCTGTGGAAGGGAATTCCACATCCTTGCCGCTCTTACAGTAAAGAACCCTCTACGCAGTCTAAGGTTAAACCTCTTTTCTTCTAATCTTAACGAGTGGCCACGTGTCTTAGTAAACTCCCTTCCACAGAAAAGTTTTATCCCTATTGTGGGGTCACCAGTACGGTATTTGTATATTGAAATCATATCCCCTCTCAAGCGTCTCTTCTCCAGAGAGAATAAGTTCAGTGCTTGCAACCTTTCCTCATAACTAAGATCCTCCAGACCCTTTATTAGCTTTGTTGCCCTACTTTGTACTCGCTCCATTTCCAGTACATCCTTCCTGAGGACTGGTGCCCTGAACTGGACAGGTGAGGCCGGACCAGTATACAGGCATTGCTTCAAATCGCCTCAAAATCTCATGACTTTCAGGTTACACAAGTGTGAAAGGGGCCTTAGAGAGTCTAGGTTTCCAAGCTCATACACAGGATATAATAACTTTACAGGTAAACCTTGGTAAAATAGAGGCAGATGAAATTAAATATAAAAAAAACAATGTCAGGTTTTGCACCTTAGGAGTAGAAATATGTGTGCAAGTTACTCATTAGGAGGAAGTCCTTGTAGACCACTGATTTAGCATGCAATCCCAAGCTGCGGCAAACAAGGCAAGCAGACTAATCTTATGAATTAAAAAAAAAAATTAATCCAGAGATACAACTAAAACTCTACCCCTTTCCAGAATTCTGATTTGCCCAAACCTTTAGAATACAGTCCAGTTCTGGTCACAATTACCCTGAAAGAATGTCCTTAAAGAGGGAGTCCACCTAAACCACCTAAAAAAAAATATATTAAAACCCAGCAGCTACAAATACTGCAGCTGCTGACGTTTAATAAATGGCCACTTACCTGTCCCAGGGTCCAGCGATGTCGGCAGCCGACGCCGAGAACCCGCTCGGTTCTCGGCAGCTGCCGCCGCCATCCTAGGTGAGGGAATCAGGAAGTGAAGCGTTGTGGCTTCACTTCCCGGTTCCCTACTGCGCATGCGCGAGTCGCGCTGCGCATCGTAACTGGTCCCTGCTATCTCCTGGGACCTGTGTGTTTCCGAGGAGACAGCGCGGAGGGACAGGAAGAGGCATAGACTCCCATGGGAGTCTATGCCGGAAGTGGGTGCAAATACCTGTCTTAGACAGGTATCTGCACCCCCCTCCCCCCTGAAAGGTGCCAAATGTGACACCGGAGGGGGGAGGGTTCCGAAAAGCGGAAGTTCCATTTTTGTGTGGAACTCCGCTTTAAACTAGAGAGAGTTCAGAGAAGAGTGACACAACTAATAAGGGAGCTGGAGGACCTCTGTTATGAGGAAAGAAAGGTTTAAAAAATATATATATATATATATATATATATATATATATATATATATCACACTTATTCACCCCGGAGAAGAGGAGCTTAAAAAGGGGGATATGATCACAATATACAAATGTATCAATGGTAATGTAGTAATTTGTATTGAAATGTATACTCTAAGGCCTGTGATGAAAACATACAGCCAGAGATTTAAACCATGTATGGGCAGGCTGACTGTACCCGAGTTGATTGATCGACCAACTTGGGTACAAAGAACCTACGGGATTTTACATGCAATTATTGCTAGAGGCTGGTATAGCTGCTAGCAATAATCACTGTCTTCTCCATCTGTGGTTGCAGGAAAAAAATTAGCTCTGTGTATGTCCTGCCTAAGAATGGATGAAAAAAGGTTCAATCTTAAACTGTGTAGGGCAGTGGTCTCCAAACTGCGGCCCGGGGGCCGGATGTGGCCCTTTGCTTGCCTTTATCTGGCCCTTGGAGCACTGTTCCACTCGCTGACACTGACTATTCTTCTCGTTGATACCAACAATAGGGCACTATTTCTCCCATTAAAACCAATGATGGAGCACTGATGCCAGAGCATTTTCTAATCCCACTGGCCACAGTCTGGCCCCCCTAAAGCCTGAAGGACAGTAAACTGACCCCTGCTTAGCAAGTTCGGTGACTGATGGTGTAGAGCAGTGGTTCTCAACCCTTCCCCTTAAGTACCCCCAACAGGCCATGTTTGCAGGTTTTCCTTTATCTTGCACAGCTGCTTTAAATCAGAGTAAATGGTTTAGTATTTTGGACAGCTATTTTATCTAAGAGAAATTCCCAAAACATGGCCTATTGGGGGTACTTGAGGATAGGGTTGAAAACCCTATGTGGAACTCCCTTCCCTAGGTGGTGGTATCAGCTAGGAGTATATCTAAGAAAAAGGAGGAAAAACAAAACCCTTTTATATGTCTTCCTCTGTGAACACAATATACAGGAGTATCGGATAGAATAGAAAGATATTGGTGACCCATACGCGCCCATGAGAAGCCCCAGTGCCGGGCTAAGGCACCATATATACCTCATCTACGGTCTTGCGGAGGAGGGATATTTGCCTAAACAATCTCCTACATTGAGCAAGTTTATCTTGCTAAAAGCACTACTTGACCTTCATTTTAATTAAAGAGGTCACTTCTATCTGATAAGCTGAACCCACATATGGAGCACTTTGGGTGTATTCATTCCAGTTCACTATTGATGCCATATAGAAGATAATCAGCACTGAAGAATCATATGCACTAGGACTTCTATTATTTTTTGATTTTTTCTTGTTGACATTTATTTGGTATTTCAATATGTATATTGATCGCTTATTTTGTATATTAGAGCACATTGCCCTTTAATATGGATATAGAGGTATTGTTCTACTGAAATATTCAATTATCTAAGTAGTCAGACGGATATGTAAGTCCTGTATTTCACTATATAAACTGACTTTACTGTTATAAATACGTGTAAAATTCAAAACTCCGGTGGGTGTAACAACATGTCCGCTTTCCCCCTTCTTAGTGTATTCTTACTGTGGACGAGTGTGGGGTGTAGCAAGATGGCGGCGATGGGACGTCACTTCCGTAGCAAACTGCGATGGGTCGCTGAATATGTCGTTACACCTGCCAGACGGGTGATGATGTCAGTGCGCAGCTCAACGCCGCCGCCGGGTGTACCAAGATGACTGCCGCTCCGGAGCTAGGCCGAAGCGGCGGGCTTTCCTAAGGCCGAGGCCGAGGCAGCGGAGCACTCCGCGGATTGCGTGGTGTGCCGATCCAAACAGGTTGACCCGTTCGGATCACGGATCGGTGACGATCCGTTGCACCACTAGACAAAACACAAACAAATTATATCCAAAATGGTGAAGCGCTTGAAAAAAGTCCAACATGAACCCAAAATATATTGCTGACACAGACTTAACTGGCAAAAAACATATAAATGTAATCCACTTTTAAAAAGTCTAAAGTAAGCCAAAGGGATGTATCTTGAGGTATCAGATAAGTGAAGAGACCGCCACCGTCACCTACACTGACTCTTACCCTTAGGTAGATGATAACAAGCATGGATATAAATCACTGACAGCTCCTCAGCAGCACAGGGATGACTCTGTATCTCCCTCACACAAGAGAGAAAAAGAGACTCCTCATAGTGCAGACATCCAAATGTTAGTTTATTGATAAAAGGCTAAAAAGTTTTGCACTCACATTTCAGCAGGTTAATATAAGCATTATAGGAAACGTCCAGCGTTTCCAACCCACAAAATGGCCGCCGCGTCCCAGCATGCAAGTTGCGTCACACGTCTCCAACTCCTAAGCGTTTTGTCATCTATGACGTCATCAGGGGCATGGCTTGACGTGCGCTATGCTCAATATATATAGGGGACGGCATGGAATAAGGATTTGGGACTTTATATGAGACTCATATGTACACTCATACACATGTGCCTCTATCCCTAGTGGTATGGAATGGAAGAAAGATTGGGACATATTATTGGATAATGAATAATTGTTAAACATATATTTATTTGTTCCTTCTATAATAGTGGATTTTACAAGTCTATGACAGTAAGTACATGCATAATTAGAAATTTTTAATAAAACATGATTATGACATAAATGACATGACAAGGAAGGAAGAATAATCTCCATGACAGAATTCCCTATAGGACTATATAACATGTAAGGTCTAAAATATATTGCATTAAAAGCATAGTAGACCGTCTGTAGGACATGGTGCATCTGGCACTTTTTGAACTTTTTTCCACCATATAATTTATTGATTTTCATTACTCTATAAATAGAAGTGGACTTTATGATTTTCCAACATTATTGGATTGCCCCTTTTTTCATCTATCTTGTGTTTTTTCATATATTGTGCACATATTTTGCATATGATTTGTGCATTTTTGATTTTTTTGATCATATATTTGTGTCATTACAATATTGTTGCTCACTATTCACGAGGTGTCACTTGTAATAATTTACATTTTAATAATTTACATGTTATTTTATGTCTAAGAAATGTTATATTAGGATTTTCATTTTTAAGTTATTCGTAGTAGTTACTATCACATTAAGCTATTGATGTTAGGTGTGACAATTGGTTTTTCATTATTAATAATCCACTCTCTGTAATAGGGATCTAGGATTGGTCTAATATATTAGAAGTGGTGTGGACACTCACCTTAAATCCCACTGACAGGGGATAGCGCCACTCTTCATCTAGTTACGTTTCGAATTTGTATAATATGTATGTTAACTTCTTTTAGTAAATGTTTTGTATTATTACATGGTTTGTACCTAGCATTGAACCAAGTTAATAAACTTCCTGACGAATTTTATTTATTATGTCATTTTGTGGTGACATACTTTGCACAAAAAATATCTATATGTCATGTAATAAACATAATCAAAAATAAACATAATCAAATATGAGTAGTTTTTGTCTTTTTTCTATGTAACATTAATAATTATAACATCATTACAAAATATGAATATTGACTATAGTGGGAGTGGGATTATAGTTAGGGTTGGGGATTTGGAACTAGTGGGAGTGGGATTAGGGTTAAGAGTTGGGGTTTTGGGACTAGAGGGAGCGGGTTAGGGTTGGGGATTTGGGACAAGTGGGTGTGGGATTAGGGTTAAGAGTTGGGGTTCTGGGACTAGTGGGAGCAGGATTATGGTTAGGGTTGGGGATTTGGGACTAGTGGGAGTGGGATTAGGGTTAAGAGTTGGGGTTTTGGGACTAGTGGGAGTGGGATTAGGGTTAAGAGTTGGGGATTTGGGACAAGTGGGAGTGGGATTAGGGTTAGGGACTAGTGGGTGTGGGGTTAGGGATTTGGGACTAGTGGGAGCGGGATTAGGGTTAGGGATTTGGGACTAGTAGGAGTGGGATTAGGGTTAGATATTTGGGACTAGTGGGAGCAGGATTAGGGTTAATACACCCCTCACATTTTTGTAAATATTTTATTATATCTTTTCATGTGACAACACTGAAGAAATGACACTTTGCTACAATGTAAAGTAGTGAGTGTACAGCTTGTATAACAGTGTAAATTTGCTGTCCCCTCAAAATTACTCAACACACAGCCATTAATGTCTAAACCGCTGGCAACAAAAGTGAGTACAACCCTAAGTGAAAATGTCCAAATTGGGCACAAAGTGTCAATATTTTGTGTGGTCACCATTATTTTCCAGCACTGCCTTAACCCTCTTTGGCATGAAGTTCACCAGAACTTCACAGGTTGCCACTGGAGTCCTCTTCCACTTCTCCATGACGACATCACGGAGCTGGTGGATGTTAGATGCCTTGCGCTCCTCCACCTTCCATTTGAGGATGCCCCACAGATGCTCTATAGGGTTTAGGTCTGGACACATGCTTGGCCAGTCCATCACCTTTACCCTCAGCTTCTTTAGGTGTGTTTGGGGTCGTTATCGTGTTGGAATACTGCCCTGCGGCGCAGTCTCCGAAGGGAGGGGATCATGCTCTGCTTCAATAAGTCTCAGTACATATTGGCATTCATGGTTCCCTCAATGAACTGTAGCTCCCCAGTGTCGGTAGCACTCATGCAGCCCCAGACCAAGACACTCCCACCACCATGCTTGTCTGTAGGCAAGACACACTTGACTTTGTACTCCTCACCTGGTTGCTGCCACACATGCTTGACATCATTTGAACCAAATAAGTCTCATTAGACCACAGGACATGGTTCCAGTAATCCATGTCCTTAGTTTGCTTGTCTTCAGCAAACTGTTTGTGGGCTTTCTTGTGCATCATCTTTAGAAGAGGCTTCATTTTGGGACAACAGCCATGCAGACCAATTTGATGCAGTGTGCGGCATATGTTATGAGCACTGACAGGCTGACCCCCCACCCCTTCAACATCTGCAGCAATGCTCGCAGCACTCATAAGCCTATTTCCCAAAGACAACCTCTGTATATGACGCTGAGCACGTGCACTCAACTTCTTTGGGAGACCATGGCGAGGCCTGTTCTGAGTGGAACCTTTCTTGTTAAACTGCATTATGGTCTTGGCCACTGTGCTGCAGCTCAGTTTCAGGGTCTTGGTAATCTTCTTATAGCCTAGGCCATATTTATGTAGAGCAACAATTCTTTTTGTTCAGATCCTCAGAGAGTTCTATGCCATGAGGTGCCATGTTGAACTTCCAGTGACCAGTATGAGAGAGTGAGAGCGATAACACCAAATTTAACAGACGTGCTCCACATTCATACCTGAGACCTTGTAACTTTAACGAGACACATGACACCGGGGAGAAAAAATGGCTAATTGGGCCCAATTTGGACATTTTCACTTAGGGGTGTACTCACTTTTGTTGCCAGCGGTTTAGACATTATTGGCTGCGTGTTGAGTTATTTTGAGGGGACAGCAAATTTACACTGTTATACAAGCTGTACACTCACTACTTTACATTGTAGCAAAGTGTCATTTCTTCAGTGTTGTCACATGAAAAGATATAATAAAATATTTACAAAAATGTGAGGGGTGTACTCACTTTTGTGAGATACTGTATTACATCTAGAAACTAGGTGGATTTATCAGGTTAGGTGCTATGCCCCACATGATATGAACATCGAGTGGGATATTAATTCGTTCATTAATAATAGCTAAGCAGTTTTGGGTTTTTTTACCCCTAGACAACGTTTTTAATTCAAAGTTTTATTAATGTCTTCGTAATATGGATGGAATTGTGTATAAATGTTGTAATGTTACTACCCTGTTTCCTCGAAAATAAGACCTAGCGTGATTGTCAGTGATGGCCGCAATATAAGCCCTACCCCCCCAAATAAGCCCTAGTTAAAGTCCCTGTAGGTCTTATTTTCAGGGTAGGGCTTATTTTCTGGGAAACAGGGTAGGGCTTATTTGGGGGGTAGGGCTTATATTGCAACCATCACCGACAATCACGCTAGGTCTTATTTTCGGGGAAACAGGGTAATTGTTTAATTTTAACATATTTTTGTACCACAAGATGGCGCTGCTTCCTGGCTTGGTTGTATAAGATTCACTATAAGTATTGATGCTTCCTGTCAATGGATTGCATAAGTATTTCCTGTTTCCTGTTGTTGTGTGCGATGTATGTGTGGAGCGATGCGTAAAATTGACGGCGCTATATGGGTACCTTAAATAAATAGGGATAATTGTAGACATGCACACTCTCACTCAGGTTGAACTGGATGGACTGGTGTCTTTATTCAACCTTACTAACTATGTAACTCAGTAGACCTTCTATTGCTTCTTGTTATTGGAACGCAGGTGATGCCCGCCCACTAATAAGCTGTCCCCTTTATATATTGAGCATAACACCACACCCTGACGACGTCATAGATGACGAAACACATAGGAGTTGGAGAGGCGTGACGTGACTTGCAGGCTGGGACGCGGTGGACATTTTGTGGGTTGGAAACGCTGGATGTTTCCTATAATGCTTATATAAACCTGCTGAAATGTGAATGCAAAACTTTTTAGCCTTTTATTAATAAACTATCATTTGGATGTCTGCACTATGAGGAGTCTCTTTTTCTCTCTCTTAACTGGGTAATGAGACTGTGAAGGAGATACAGAGTCATCCCTGTGCTGCTGCAGAGCTGTCAGCGATTTACATCCATGCTTGTTATCATCTACCTAAGGGTAAGAGGCAGTGTGTTTGGGTGGCGGTCTCTTCACTTATCTGATACCGCAAGATACATCCCTTTGGCTTTGTAGTTTTTAAAAGTGGATTACATTTATAAGTTTTTTACCAGTTGAGTCTGTGCCAGCAATATATTTTGGGTTCATGTTGGACTTTTTTTTCAAGCACTTCACCATTTTCCATATAGTCTGTATGGATGAGCTGAATGTCTTTATATTCTATGTCCTGTCATTTTAATGTCACCACCCTATATATTGTTTTATACTTCAAACTCACTAAAGTTTATGTATTAAAAAAAAAAAAAAATTACAAAGTTGGTTTGTAAAATGTTATATGCAAACACTTACAATGTAAGAAAACCACATTAATATGCTAGTTACGCGTAGAAAAGAAACTGCACATTTGGCATGTGGTTTTTTTTTTTTTATTTTTCTGATTTATCTTACTAATCTAAGAGGTCTTTTTGCAAAATTGCGACCACAGACTCTTCCGCCTTGAGCAATTTACCGCAGCAACTGATGAGAAGTACCCAATCATGAAAGCAAAACAAACTTTAAACGGCACCCCAGTCTGATATCTCAAAACCACATCAAGGTTAGATCGAAATACCAGACCTACACTAATGTGTCATCTTTCCTTTAAGCTGCAGTGCAGAGATCAGACATGTCCTTATTGTGTCACTGGTTAGGGTTAGGGAGACCTGTGTGAATCTCCAAGAAGTACAAGGAATGGTTTAAAAAAAAAAAAAAAACCCCAAAACACTGAGTTTCAGTTCAAACCTTCGGATAGTGATTACAGATATGAAAAGAACTTGTTTACTTGTCTTATGGAAGTATTTTGAGTAGAAATTGGTGGTATTGGTAACAAAGGTACCATCTTAGCATCAGTCCAGTTAGGGGCCCAGGGTTGCAGGCATCTCCAACTCCTCCATTGATGCACTCTGATAACGCTCAGTAATATCAGCCACCGTAATTCTCACTTCCTGTAACTCAATACAAATGTCATCAGATGCTCTGATGTGTCAGTACTTAGAAAGTTCGGGCCATATTTGGCCACATTCCAGAAACTGCACATCATTCTACAGTCTGCTGCATGGGCCTCCATGTCCTGCTCAGCGATCTGATACAGCTGTAATTACTCAGTACAACTTATAACATCCAAGTGAAAGATGTAACACCAACATGTCAAGAAAAAAAAAAAAAACAGAATCACTAATTTGGAAAAAGGATCACCCCCTCCTAAAAATGACTTGTAAACTCAATCAGGTGTAGCTAATCACCTTCTCAAATGGCACACAAAGCTATTTGGACTTTCAACTGATCAGCTGTAGTCATTTTGATTAGCTCAGCATGAAAAGAGCTTTTCTGGAGCATTTCAGTCCCTGGTAGTGCAACTGAAGCAAACAATCAATTATGGGTAGCAAGGCACTGTCACCAAGATCTCCAGGATAAAGTTGTGGATGGGCACAAGTCTGAAGAGATGGATGCAAAAAAAAAATTCAAAGGCTTTATCATTGCCTGGAAGCACAGTGACGTCTATTATTAAGAAGTGGAAGGTTTTTGGTACAACACAGACCCTCCCTGGATCAGGACATCACTACAAACTGGATGAATGAGCCAGGAGGAAACTGGTCAGTGAGGCTACCAAGAGGTCTACAGCAACTCTGATGCAGTTGAAGGAATTTATGGACAGAGTGGTCATTGTGTGCATGTGACAACAATATCACAAATTCTCCACAAACGTGGCTTGTATGGGAGGGTTGCACCTTGAAGATTCTGAGACACATGGAAAAAAAGAGGTTATGATCAGATAAGACTAAAATTTAATTATTTGGCCTCAATACCAAACTATATGTCCGCCAGAAATCCAATACAGCTCACCATCCAAATATCACCATTCCTACAGTAAAGCATGGAGGTGGTAATATCCTGTAATGGGGTGCTTCTTTGCAGGAGGGACTGGAGCACTTGTCAGGATAGAAGGAAAAATGGATGGGGCAAATTACCATTGAATTCTTGAGGAAAATCTGCCAGAAAGTTATAAACAGGGCCAAGGATAAATCCAAGTAGAAAAAAAAACAAAAAACAAGCTTACTTACCGATGAGCTCGCAGACAACCAAATCAACCTAACAATATGCATTAAGTCTGGATTTGCAAATGCATGCGTAAACCAGAGCCTCGCCACGGCACCCTGGTATGTGTGGTCCCTAACACTAACTTATAAGTGTCTCCACAGTGGAAGCACATGCAATTTTTTTATATCACTATACTGGTCAGGCAATGCACTGACACCTTTGCAGTGTGCTCCTGTACATTTAAGAAGGGGTGGGCTCCCCTTCAGTCCACCTATCCATCAGAATGCATGTGCTTCCACCATGGAGACACTTATAATTGTTAGGGACCACAGATACCAGGGTGCCGTGGCGAGGTCCTGTGGCTTAGGCATGTATTTGCAAATCCAGACCAAGCCCCTGCTTTTAACGCATACTGTTAAAGGTTGATTTTGGTTGTCTGCGAGCTGGTTGGCAAGTAAGCTTGTTTTTTTCCCTTGGATTTATCCTTGGCCCTGTTTATACCTTATGTCCAGCTATAGATGGGGGCAGTGGTGCTTTTTTTTGTACCTCTGCTAGAAAGTTGTCAGTGGAAAGAAGGTTTACCTTCCAAACATGACAATGACCCAAAACACATGACAAAAATGAGTTCACAGTGGTTGAAGGAGAAAAAGGCGAATATCCTTGCATGGCCTAGTCAGAACCAAGACTTAAACCCCATTGAAAATCTGTGGAATGACTTGAAGACTGCAGTCCACAAAATGGTCACCATCAAATTTAACTGAACTTAGTAGCAAAAGGTGGTTAAACAAAATACTGACACAAGGGGTGATCCTTTTTCCAACGCTTTTCAACCAGGGTGCGTTCAGGTTTCTTCAGGGGTTCCTTGGCAAAATGCCTACACATGCCAGTGGGTGCCAGCATCCTCACAAGCAATGACATCATCAGTTGATAAGGAGGATGTCTGTCGCTTGGACAGCGACCCTGCCCCACTCCATCAGCAATGGACCCCAATGTGACCCACATTAGCTAAATGATGGGGAGAAACTGGAATACTAGTCAGTACCAGTGAGCTAAAGTGAAGAATAATCACCTCTAACATTGGGTGTCCCCCGTGTGTAGATGTTGCAGAGTTATGCAAAACTATAAGAATAGTTTACATTTTAGAATGGGGCGCCTCAAGACTATCCATGTTTATGGGTGCCTTGACTGAAAATTGCATGAATCTATCCATGGCCGCCGCCACCCCCTATGCAGTTGTCCGGCCCCTTTTAAGACACCCTGAATTACAGTGGTGGGGGTATTTTTTTTTAGAGCCATAGGCTTGAACAGGCTTCAAAAAAGGTGGACTCAGAGCGCAGTGCATTGCACTCGGAGCCCACCCAGATGTGTTAGGAAAGCAAATTAATATTTGCTTTTCGAACACTGAACCGCCTCTCAGCCAATCAGGTAGCATGGGTTTGATACCCGTCACCTAATTTGCTGAAAGGATAGGCGCTGCCATTGGACGCCTAGCAGGAAGACGAGACACACGGAGGGCACAGTGGCTGCATTTGATGGGCACAGAGAGGTGGCAATTGATGGGCACAGTGAGACGGCAATTGATGTTTTTTTTTTTTCAGTATTTATCAGAATTTTTCAGTTTGTTTGTGCCCCCCCCCCCCCCAAAAAAAATTTTTTTGAGCACCAGCTGCCACTGGCCTTGAATGACATTTCTAATACAGCAATCTATCATTCTAAATGTGCAGAAACAGCTTTAGCCCCTTTTACACCCGAGGGTTTTCCTGCGCAATTTCTAAAGCACAACACTACTCAAGCTGAAGAGTCCTAGGATTCTCAGTGGGTGCATTCACTTATAGCTGGGAAAAACTTGTGCGCTTGTTTGGGGTAGAGTTGCACATTTTTCGGACCCATATACTTTAATGGGAGCACCAAAAAAAAAAAAAAACAAAAAAAAAAAAAAAACAACACATGTTTATGCACATCAGGCATGAGTCTATAGGGCCAAAAATGCACAATTATGCTCCTTTACTACAAATCTCATGTACCTTTATGTAATTGGGGTGTTAAAGCGGAAGTCCCGCAAATTTTTTTTTTTTAAAGTCAGCAGCTACAAATACTGCAGCTGCTGACTTTTAAAATAAGGACGCTTACCTGTCCAGGGCGCCCGCGATGTCGGCACCCGAGGCCGAACCATCCTTCGGATGCTGCTGCCGCCATCTACGGTGAGGGAATCAGGAAATGAAGCCTTGTGGCTTCGCTTCCCGGTTCCCTACCGCACATGCGCGAGTCACGCTACGCAATCCGAACCGTCCCTGCTGTGTCTGGGACCCGTGCGTGTTCCAGCAGAGAGCGCGGGGGGACGGGAAGAGGCGTAGACTCCCGTGGGAGTCTATACCCGGAAGTAGGTGCAAATACCTGTCTTAGACAGGTATCTGCACCCCCCTCCCCCCTGAAAGGTGCCAAATGTGACACCGGTGGGGGGGGGGTTCCATTTTTGTGTGGAACTCAGCTTTAAGAAGCTTTCCTGAAGTCTTTAACCACTTAAGGACCGATGCTCTGAGATTTGGTGTTTACAAGTTAAAAACAGTTTTTTTTTGCTAGAAAAAATTACTTGGGGGGAAAAAAAAAAAAATTCATATCAAGATTATATCTATCTATCTATCTATATATATATATATATATATATGTAGATAAAATGGCGGTCGTTGCAATACTTTGTCACACCGTATTTGCGCAGCGATCTTACAAGCGCACTTTTTTTGGGAAAAAAAAAAAATACATTTGAATTAAAAAAATAGGCAACGGTAAAGTTAGCCCAATATTCTTTTAGATTGTGAAAGATAATGTTACGCCGAGCAAATTGATACCCAACATATCACGCTTCAAAATTGCACCCGCTCATGGAATGGCGACAAACTTTTACCCTTAAAAATCTCAATAGGCGATGTTTAAAAAACTCTACAGGTTGCATGTTTTGAGTTACAGAGGAGGTCTAGCGCTGGAACGCTGTGACGTTTTAGTTTATGGAGACCATCTTCCCCTCACTCGTCTCCATACCAAGCCAGGGAGCAGACCTGGTCGCCTCCGCCGCTACCGACGGCTCCGGTAAGCGGTGGAGGGCACCGGAGCGCAGCGGGAGGGGGTGTTCTTCCGCTGCCGATAAAAGTGATCTTGCGGCGAATCCACCGCAGAGACCACTTTTATCTCAAAAGCAGACCGCTCGCTGAAGAAGAGTTGCCTGTCGTCATTTTACGTCACTAATCTGAAGAGGAATATTGTTGTTATGGCAGCAGCTAGCTGCCATAACTCCGGCATCCTCTTCTTTAGCGGGCGGTCCGCTTTCAGATAAAAGTTTTACTATTGCTTTAATCGCTTACGGACCGTAAGTGGTTAAAGCAATAGTAAAATCATTAACTTGCAGTAGTACTTTTTTTCATTTTTTAAGACATAATGTGCTAGTATGCATCGCATACTAGCACATCATGAAAGACTGATCTTTGAAACAGATCCCTCCAGTGGCACACTGTCACTGTTGACAGGGCTTTAGGCTTGATTTACACCTATGCATTTTTAGTCCTTTTTGCATTTTGTGGATTTGCACTACAGAACATGTTCCATAGGAAACCATGGTAAATGGACTTTGCAGGTTTGCACTACAATGCAAAAAGCACTAAAAATGCATAGGTGTGAATCCAGCCTGAGTCTTCACCCAGCCTTCCTTCTGGTTTTTCAGGCTCTGGCAGTTTGAACAGCCGAGGCGACATGACGTCAATCCCGCGCATGCACACGGGAATCACAGCCATGGCACAGCGCTCTGAATTGACGGCACACTTGAGAGTGCCATCCATTCAGAGCGCAGTGCACATGCGCCAGTGACGTCACTGGCTCTTACAGATATGAAAAGCTCCTAAAACAGAGTACAGGAAGTCCCCGAGTTACCCACACAATAGGGACTGTAGGTTTTTTCGTAAGTCGAAGTTGTTCATAAGTCGTAACACTTTGTAAGTAACTTCTGGTCAGAACACTGCATTCGTGAGTGTAACGTCCGCCTGTGCATGGATGTGGGATGTTCTGGGCGCTTGTTATGTTATCTGGGGCTCTTCTGACCATGCAGTACATGCAGTACATGCAGTACTGCAGTATGGGATGTGTCCGGAGGTATCCAGGACCAGCGTGGAGCACAAGTGGCCGGCGTTTGAGGCCGTTCGTAAGTAGGAGTCGTTTGCAACTCTGGGACTGCCTGTACGTCCAAGAGATATTCACTGTACCTACAGCTAATCCTCATTATAGGCTTACCTGTAGGTACAACTGAAAGAGCGGACCTTACTACCACTTTAAAGCACCCGTCACTTCGTTTGGGAAAGTTAAACAGATCTTGATGCGAGTGCCAACTGTCACTTTAAACAAGCTGCTAGCAGGCTTCAGTACTAATTGGAGCGTGTGCTAATAGGTTATTTATTACTATTCACCACTCCCATAAGTTCTATGTATAACAGCCCCATATTGGAATGAACACAGCTGCTCTTAAGGTTTCAACAAAGAAAATACTTCATACAAGCTTACTGTAGATATTGCTGTCAGTTTGTACAATGTCTTAGTGAATAGCACCGATAATGTCACCTGGACTGCGTAGAGCAGAGGTAGGCAACCATAAAGAGGTGGAGATCTACCTGAACATGGAAGAAGTCAAAGATGGCCCGGGCACAGTGTTGCCTCCTCACACCTGATATAAAGCTCTAATTGCCGCACTACGGTGTCACAATTGCATGCATTGCACAGCAATCATGGGTTTAAATCAGGTGGGGAGGAGGTAACCCTATGGGCACCCCTTATGGACGGGCCTCCTCCAGTGGCGGCCCATCCATAGGGGGTGCCCAAGCGCCGCCACCCCCCCCCCCACCCCCCCGGCAGTCACAAAAAAAAAAGTTTTTTAAACATGTCCCTTAAAAAAAAAAAAAAATAAATAAAAAAGTCATTTAGTGCACTTTAGTGTTCGGGCGCTGGACACAGTGCACTATGGGAAGCGCCACGTCACGAGATTGCAGATGCAGTGATTCATTGGTGGGCTTTGGAGCTGCTTTGCGGCGCAATCCATTGCACCAAGCAGCTTCCGCCCGGTGCCCGTAGTGAATCACTACGGCCAGGTGCTTTGTTCTCAGTGTGAGAACAAAGTAACTTCAGGCGGGCTACAAAAAGATGGCCGTGGTGACTAATCCCCTTGTGCCCACTGAACACATAGAGAAAGACAGGAACTAGCTGCAGCTGAAGGGGAGAGACAGACGCTGCATGAAGGAGGGCTGTGCTGCCGGGGACACAGATGTAAGGAGGGGCTCCGCTGATGGGGACACAGATGTAAGGAGGGGCTCTGCTGACGGGGCACCTGATGTAAGGACGGACGCCGCTGACGGGGGCACCTGATGTAAAGACTTTCTCCTCTGGGGACACCTGATGGCATCTGGTGGCAGGTGACACGCTCAGGGCTCCCACTGATTCTGCATTATGGAGAGTTGAATGATTTCATTTTATATTACAATGTAATATATCCTAAAACTTCACCAGCCGCCACTGGCCTCCTCACCACCTGTCAAACACACTCTGCCTGCTGCACTTATGAATGAACCCTTAGTTGCATTCGGCAGCAGGAACCTTAGGGGTTGTTCACAAAAAGTTAGTGTGTGGTAAAACCCTGCGGCTGATTTACGGATTTACCGCCCCCCAATCCCTACCCCCTTTAGCTGCTGAGGCAGCAGCCAAAATGTGTACACATGCCGCATCAGGAATGAAACCCGCTGCTGCTTTTGGTGGGTGCTACCACCTGCCAATCTCAACCCATTCAAGTAAATGGGGCCTTTAAGCACCCCATAACTACATGCTTCTGCGGGGTCCAAGCGGTTAAAGCAGGTGGTGAGAAAGCAACACAAAGCTGTTTTAACCCCTCGTTTGCTGTACTGCACAAGGTTGTAGGGCACTTGCAGAGTGGCCTCATTCACTTGAGCGGGTCATGCATGGCAGGTGCTACACCCACCAGCCATGACAGGGCGTATTACTCTTGCTGTGGCATGTGTACACCCGTGCGACTAAAGAGGGTGCAGTTGAGGCAGGAGTGGTAAACACCCCTTAACTATGGAGTATTACCAACCCCCAAACTAGAAATGTAAAATGGACCCTTACTGTTCTAAGCCCCCTATAAGGCTGCCTTCACATGGATGTGCTGCGGTTTACCTGCACCATGGGAGCAGCGCATTTGCAACTTTCCTGGGTCAGCTGCGCTTTGCCATAGACTTCTATTATATCCTGCAGGTGTGGTGCACTTTCTGAAAGTGTACCAAAATTCTTTCATTCAGAAAGTGCACCAAACCCACAGGATATAATAATAGAAGTCTATGGCTAAGAGCAGCTAACCCGCAGGAAAGCTGCAGGTACACTGCACGGCACCCGTGGTGTGGGTAAACCGCAGTGCATCAGTGTGAAAGTAGCCCTATACTATTATGCCCAGTGTATTGCTTCAAACTGACCTGAAGATCTCCTCTTTCCTGCTGCTGGCACCACTCTGCACACCGCTAGCCGGGATAAGAGGTGGAGTGCAGTTGGCATCACTCTGCATGGGACAGGAGCCGGCACTACAGAGAAGGCAACGTCTCCCTACTACAGCTCCAACTTTACAAGTAGTCCCTCCGCACCGCACTCTGATGCTCTGGGATGGTGGGTAAGCAAGCCCGGATGGTGATCTACCAGTCACCTGCGAACTACTGGTTGCTGACCCCCAGTGTAGAGAAAGCAGGACCTGGTGCTGGTACAAGAGGACTCGTGTGGGAAACATTTGAGCTAAACTAGATCTTTAAACCATTGCAATCAGATTCCACACTGGCTTTGAAACCTGGAATAGCGACTGAAGGCAATAGCTAAAGGTTTGTTTAATTTATGTACCAGCTCCTCTGGAATCCTGGAATTCTGGCACACACTTCAGACCCGCAATCACTAAAACCAGGCACCAGACATGGCATGGACATCCTGTACTCCATATTTGGTCTCTTAATTCTGCTCGAAAATAAATTGGCCTAAAATGGGAGAATCTGGTGGCCGAGTAAAGCAAAAAATATTTCCGAACACATATCTGACTGTAAACTGAACACCATTTATGATGTTACAATTAGACTGCATTGTGTTCTGACCAGATAAAACCAGCAGTATACACAAATGTTGCACACAGAGAACTGAACTCTCCAGGCTGTAAGAGATTGAGCCTTTATTTCATGTAAAATAATTATCTATGCTCTGTACAAGATTGGGCTCATTCACAATAATAGAATTTTGTTATATGATAAAACTATGATCACAGTGCCGTTCATTCATAGATGGCCGGCTCCTTTCCAAAAAGAACCAGGAAAACACGTCTTCAAATCTCAGAAATGCAGCATGATCAGCAACCAGCACCTGCAACAGAGCAATTCAATAAATAAGAAGAAGCAAAAAAACAGACAGACTGATTGCAGTATAATTGTCACTGGTCCCAAAAAAAGTGTCCGATCTGTCCAGCGATCTTTAGCGGGTTTGCGGCAATCACTGCCATTAGTAGTAGTAGTAGTAAAAAAAAATAAATAAATAAATAAATAAATATGAATAATAAAAATGCCAGAAATCGTATCTCCTATTTTGTAGACGCTATCAACCAATCAATATACGCTTATTGCGATCTTTTTTTACCAAAAATATGTATTAGAATACATATTGGCCTAAACTAATGAAGAAATTAGTTTTTCGTTATTTTTTTGGATATTATAGCAAAAAGTTAGAAATAGTTCTTTCTTCAAAAATTGTCAGTCTTTTTATTTATAGCGCAAAAAATGAAAACCACAGAGGTGATCAAATGCCACCAAAAGAAAGCTCTATTTGTGGGAAAAAAGGGACGTAAATTTTGTAATGGTGCAGTGTCGCACAGCCGCGCAAATGTCAGTTAAAGTGACGCAGTGCCGTATTGTAAAAAATGGCCTGGTTATTGAGGAGGTAAATCTTCCGGGACTGAAGTGGTTAATTGTCTTTTTTGTAATTTTTTTTTTCTTGTACATTACCACAGTATGTAATGGGATCCGGGGTCCTGCCGAAGCAGGTCAGTCCGCGAAAAGCGTTGGCTACAGAAAAGACCAGGACAATATCATCCTGGGCAACCAATGTGACAATTTTTTTTTTTTTTTTTTTAAAACAAATCTCTTAAGATAGTGTGTAATATTTTGACTAAATCTATGTAATATTGCTTTTAAAATAAGTGGTCAGTGTTTATTATACCCGAGGATGTACATGTAAAGTCCCAAATAATTATGTATCCTTAAATTATCATTAAAAGTAAAGAAAATCCCAAATTTTGGGTTGTCTCCCCAGAAAAATAGGGAGGAGGAGGGAGGAGGGAGGAGGGAGAAGGGCTTACCCAAAATGAAAGAAAAAAAAAAAAAAGAAGAAGAAGTTTTGCCTAAAGTTATACTGTAGATTACAATATGACTGAATATGTAGCAATTGTATATGCTAGGCTATTGTTTTAAATTTGTCAAACTGATGGTCAGCAAGTTTAACATGCCCACACTTGAATCCCTACCGCTGCGCCCCTAGGAAAAAGTTTAGAGATTTGATTAAAGCTGCTACTCTAAATAAATCTAAACGAAGACTGTATTTTACCCTTTACCTAAAATGTAAAAGTAAATAGTGGCGCTGATATTGAAATATGACAATACCGTAACAAACGAACATAAATGAAATAACACCCTGTGACAAGTGAAAGTCACTATGAACATAAGTTACAGAAGTGACACAAATTAAAGTTCATAAAATAATCTAAAATTTCGACTCACAATCTTCCTGTTATCAGCAAGTGATGGTAGATTGTGGTCACTGCGGACCCGCGGTGTATGATCTGTATCTCCCCCTCACTGACTCAGATCATGTGATAACAGGAAGATTGTTTTTATGCTTACTTTATTTGGATCTATGTGAGTGCAATAGTTGAAGACTTGCTTTTATTCATTAAAAATTGTTTTAAACGTCACACTTTTGGAGTACTTATTTTATTTTCATGTGGAGAGATCTTTTTCCATATGCACGGTTGGATATCGGGATGATTTAACCCTTTGAGAATAGAAGTAGAGCTGGGCGATTTTCGAAAGAAAAAAAAACAAAAAAAACTGCGATTGTTTTGAAAAAAACTTGATTCACATCGTGTTTTTTTTTTTGGACACCACGCTGGTCCTGAGGAGCTGCAGGCAGGAGTTTTTAGGTGAGGCCGCGGCTTCGGCCTAGTTCGCGGCGTCCGGCCTCGCAGACTAAGCTGAAGCCGCGGCCTCACCCAAAAACTCCTGCCCGCAGCTCTTTAGGACTGGCGCGGTGAAATTAAAAAAAAAAAAAAAAAAAAAAAATCGATTTGCTTAAATTTTGAATTGATTTGACCTCTCAACTCGATTCAAGATTTAAATCCATTTTTCCCCAGCCCTAGGTAAAAGTGCATATGCCGAGCATGAGAGTGCAAGGCACCTAAAGCCGGTGAGTGCGTTTCTTAAGGGGAGCAGAGGCACTTTCACATGCAGTGTGGTGGAAGATCTGGAATATTACAACTGCTATAGAAAAATATTTTTGAAGTCCTGGAGTCAAAATTTGGATTATTTTATGGACTTTAATTTGTGTCACTTCTATCACTAATGTTCTTAGTGACTTTCACTTGTCACAGGGTGTTATTTCATTTATAAAAAGTACAGGCCGGCAACTCGACAGCTTCTCCATAGAAAATATTTATATAAAGCATTACAGCAATAACATCATCCAAAAATGCTGTCATTTCATTTAGGTTTGTTTATGTTACAGTATTGATTGTTAGATTTCAATATCAGCGCCACTGTTTACTTATTTGTTTTAATTTGCTATAATTAATTGCACAAATGTGTAGTTACCATTTAAGAGATATTTTTAGTAAGATATCAAAAACCACCACGACAGCCAAAAGATCTTTATCTATAGCATACGTCAGTGAACATACCGATGTGCATAAAGACAAAATATTTTGTCAGCATACCAAGAAAAAAAGAAAAAAAAAATTTACATAATTTCAGGCGGCCGGTATTGTCAGAAGTGCACTACAATAAAGGAAACCACAATAAAGAAATGACTTACGTTAATGCAGCTTAATGTAAAAGCTGATCAGGCTGAACATTTATTGACTTGTAAATTTGCTTCAGAAATAGAAGGGCTGTGTCTTCAGATTCCCTAGAAAAAGATAAAAAAGATTATCTATTCTGATGCTTAGAATCTGTAAAATGATGCTATAGGCCAAGGTGTTAAGAAAAAAAACATCATTCAATTCCAAGAAATCACACACAAACGGGGCCGCAATAGAACGCAGCTATAGTCATAGTCTTAGTCATAGTGAAATCCTTGTGGGGTTCAACTACACAAGTCAGCAATTCTAGATAAAGCATTTAAAAGTAACTCCATTATGTTAGGAGAGGAGTATAAAAATATTAGAGAGGATGAAATCTTGACTATGTTGGGAATGATGAGAGAGCATTAAAACCAGAGCATGGAGAATGAATTCTCTATAATGAAGGGACAGGTGAGAAGACTGTAAATTATGAGATGTTAGCATTTTTGGGGTATGTTGGGACTGGGGAGGCGACACTGGAGTAAGAGATGTATGGAGAAAGAAATCAGATATGTTGGGACTATTAAAAGGGGACATTAGAGTACGAAGGATAAGATGGAATTTTTGTACTGTTCATAAAATCCGATATTTAAAGTTCTGACTCCTGAGTAAAAGTCAGTGGTGGCGGTTAAAGGGTTAATTGCTTGATTTGCCCAGTGACAAATCACTCCCAGGCTGCTAGCACATAGATTGTGGTCCCGCAAGCTGGAAAATCTTAGTGCCGGGTGCAGCTGAGAATGGCAATGTTACGCAAGTGACAGCGCAGCGCGAGATCGGCTGGACCTTTGTCATGAGTTAGTGAGGAGGGCAAGGGGTCTGATGCCCGCATTTGTCACAAAGTTAATAGCCTCCCATGGCTTTCGATATCTCTACATTGATGACACCCAAATCTATCTATCCTTGCTTTGTGCACTGGTGCAAATCATTTGGTGGAGGGGGGGGGATTGTGGTGTGGGGTTGTTTTTCAGGGGTTGGGCTTGGCCCCTTAGTTCCAGTGAAGGGAGCTCTTGTATACCAAGACATTTTGAACAATTTCATGCTCCCAACTTTGTGGGAACAGTTTGGGGATGGCCCCTTCCTGTTCCAACATGACTGCGCACCAGTGCACAAAGCAAGGTCCATAAAAGACATGGATAAGTGAGTTTGGGATGGAGAAACTTGACTGGCCTGCACAGAGTCCTGACCTCAACCCGATAGAACACCTTTGGGATGAATTAGAGTGGAGACTGCAAGCCAGGCCTTCTCGTCCAACATCAATGTCTGACCTCATAAATGACTTCTGGAAGAATGGTCAAACATTCCCATAGACACACTCCTAAACCTTGAGAACAGTCTTCCCAGAAGAGATGAAGTGGTTATAGCTGCAAATAACAGCAGGACAACGACCACAACCATACAACCAGAGCTACAATGGAATGGTTTAGATCAAAGCATATTAATGTGTTAGAATGGCCCAATCAAAGTCCAGACCTAAAGTCAATTGAGAATCTGTGGCAAGACTTGAAAATTGCTGTTCACAGACGCTCTCCATCCAATCTGACAGAGCTTGAGTTATTTTGCAAAGAATGGGCAAAAATGTCAGTCTCTAGATGCAAAGCTGGTAGAGACATCCCCAAAAAGACTTGCAGCTGTAATTGCAGTGAAAGGAGGTTCTACAAAGTATTGACTCAGGGGGGCTGAATACAAATGTACACCACACTTTTCATATATTTGCAAAAATAAATAAATAAATAAACCTGAAAACCATTTATTATTTCCCTTCTACTTCACAATTATGTGCCACTTTGTGTTGGTCTATCACATAAAATCCCAATAAAATACATTGACGTTTTTGGTTGTATCATGACAAAATGTGGAGAATTTCACAGGGTATGATGAATACTTTAAGGCACTGTATCAGTTTGAAACAGACAAAAAAGTAAAGCGGTTATAAAGCATTAAGGCCATTTCACCGTAATGCATTCTGAGCATTAGGAATAAAAACATTCTGTGCTGCAGCATCTGTTGGGAAAAACAAAAAAACACAAAAACACACGGTTTAGGGTTAGTGGTTGCAGCATTACAAAAAAAGTGCTGTAGCACAAGACCGGGACATTAATCGAACGGTTCTAAACATCTATAGTCAATAGACTACCACATCAACTAGAAAGGAAGTCATGTAGAGGTTGAAAACTGTGGTCTAAGACGGAGAACAACAAAAAAAGTACACAAGAACCACACATCCCCTGCAAAGCTCTCAGTGTTGAAAACATTAACTGGGGTGAGGAGGGCGCTGGATCCCTGGACAGTAAGTGTCCGATTATTAAAAGCCAGCAGCTATGGGATTTTTCTTTTTTTTTTTTGAGTGAATTATCTCTTTACCACTGTAGTATAGGACAGATAACATCAGAAGTACATTAGTACCATGCATGACCTACAAAGAGCTTACAGTATAACTGGCTGCAACACTAGACCAAAACAAGTGCTGCCATGCACTACAAGACATAAAAATGTTTAACACCTCTGCAAATCAACATGTAGACAGGAAGTCATGAAAGAGGTTAAAGGGGTTGCAAACCCTCGTGTTCTTTCATCTTAATGCATCCTACGCATTAAAAAGGTGAAAAAAAACACCTGGTGCCCCCCCCCCCCCCCTTCTACTTACCTGAGCCCTGGAATTTCACCCAGCAGAGACATGCTCTTCCTCTGCCCGGGGTTCTCGGCTCTCGATTGGATAGATTGATAGCAGCGCAGCCATTGGCTCCCGCTGCTGTCAATCAATCCCAATAACGCAGGCGCCAGGGGGACGGGGCAGAGTGTGGCATTCGTGTCTATGGACGCAAATGCTGGACTCAGGAGCACACCCGCAAGGTAGCCCCTGCGGGAGAGCACTTCTCCTAGGGGCTTATACGATGCGGGGGAGGAGCCACCGGGGACCCCAGAAGACGAGGTTCAGGGCCACTCTGTGCAAAACGCACTGCACAGCAGAAGCAAGTATGACTTTTTTTTTTATTATTATTTTTTTTTTTTTTTTTAAAAACAACACACGCAAAATCACTTTAACACTTTGGAGGAACACAAGAAGTAAGGCTGCTTTCACACTGATGCAGTTTTCAGGCATTTTAGCGCTAGACAATAGCCTCCAACGCCTGAAAACCACCTCCCCATTCATTTCAGTGTGACTTTTCACACTGGGGCGGTGCACTTGCGGGATTTTCTGAAAAGTCCTGCAAGCAGCATCTTTGGGGCAGTTTGGGAGGGGTGTATACACCCCTCCCAAAACACCCTGCCCATTGAAATGAATGGGCAGCGCTGCCAAAGCACTTAGGCATCACCAAAACACCCCTAGCTAGCGGCTGAAAACAACGGTAAAGTGCTGATAAACCTAGCGGTGCTTTAGCGCCAACATGAGTGGCTACAGTGTGACAGTAGCCTAAATCCATACCATGCATGACCTACAAAAGGGCTTATAGTGTAACTTTTTTTTAAATCTTTCTTTATGCAAATAAGAAAACCATCACAGTGTATCAATAGGTACAGAAGACTCAGACTGCCTGTATCCAAAAATAGATAAAGAAAACCCCATTGCCTCAACACAGGTACATGTCCCGGGGGAACTCAGGGACACCTTGCAAAGATCCAGAACATATACATAGGAAGTCCATGTAAAAGGCACAACCCATGCCATGTAAAAAGCTAAGGGTTAAACATCTCTGCCGACAATTAAACAAATGCCGTGTAGGACCCCTACTGCCAAACATTATGTTGACAGAAGACCCCACTGCTGCACTGCCACACCTGAATGTTTACTATGTAGTAAATTATCTATGTTCATCATAACTTTATGACCACCCACTTAATATTTAGTAGGTCCTCCTTTTGCTGCCAAAACAGCCATTACCCTTCGAGACATGGACTCCAAAGAAACATCCAAATGAATGGCAAGACCCAAGGTTTCCCAACAGAACATTGCCCAAAGCATCACACTGCCTCTGCTGGCTTGCCTTCTTTCCACAGTGAATCTTGGTGCCATCTCTTCCTCGGGTAAGTGACACACGTGCACCTGGCCATCCACGTGATGTAAAAGAAAACATGATTCATTGGAGGAGGCCACCTTCTTCCATTACTCCATGGTCCAGTTCTAATGCTCACTTGCTGTGGACACAGGTCAGAATGGGTACTCTGACCGGTCTGCGACTATGCAGCCCCACATGCAATAAATTGCGATGCACTGTATGTCCAAACACCTCTGTATCGGAATCAACATTAGCTTTTCAGCAATTTGAACTACAGTAACTCTCGTCTTGGATTAGACTACACGGGCCAGCCTTGGCTTCCTGCATGCGTCAATAAGCTTTGGCCACCCATGACCCTGTTGCTGGTTCCCTCAAGGTCCTGATCACTGCAGAACGGGAACATTACACAAAATCTGAAGTTTTGTGTTGCTCTGACCCAGTCGTCTACCCATTACAATTTGGCCCTTGTCAAGGTAGCTCAAATCCTTATGCTTGCTCATTTTTTTTCTGCTTTCAACACATCAACTTCAGGGACAACAAATTTACTTGCTGCCCAATATATCCCACCCACTTTCAAATGCCATTGTACGAGATGAGAGAGGATGTTATTTACTTTACTGGTAAGTGGTCGTTATGGCTGATCAGTATATATGTTAACATTTATAAAGAACCAAGACATAAATTCCCTAACAAATACATGTAACAGTCTAATAGGCACCCTCCTAAGGTATGAAAATGGTAGTCAGAAAACATCCACTGCAATCCGACTTTGGGGGGCGATTTGACAGACATCTGTGTGGGTTCATGCACAAATGTCTATATACAAATCGGACCCAAAATCACCAAAAGTAGTACAGGAAGTACTTTTGGGAATCATTACAGCGCCGCAAAGTCAGCATCGCACCAATTTGGACGATGACATTGCTGTCAAATCGGCCCGATGCGAACAGGTGCTTAAAGAGGAACTGCAGTCTGCTCACATAATTTCGTATGATTAGAAAGCAATTGGAGACCCTTATTGGGTACTGATGAGGCTGCCCTTGGTATCCACTTTTAATGTACAGAGAGGAATTGGTGGGTCATATTTAAATTAGAGGGTGCACAAGGGCAGCACAAAACCTAAATACACCACTGCATGGCGGCGTTTGTATGCGAGTTACAAGCGGCATTTTGTTCATATATTTCTGTGTACTAGCAGTTTATCTGGCTGGTATTGTGTTTAAGCTGCTTTAATAAAAACTACTACACTATACCTTATTTCCTTTGCTTATTGGTATCATTTCGTGGTGTGAAGGGCTGAGTGTCCCCTAAAAGGATTGAGAGTCCTGGACTTAGAGGATATCGGAGGCACTGTCTGGATCCATTCATAAAGATCTGTTGACCATAAGCGGGCTGCATACTGCATGGTTATATACTCCCTCTGGTGAGTTTGCATTTTATGTGGGGAAGGCAGAGTGGCACACGGATTCATCAGTTTGTTATTATCAGGGGTGATTTATTTCACTGTTCCACCGAATATTTACTAAATACTACACTATAAGATTTTTCTGTTTATAATGTCTGGATTTGATAGCATATGATCTTGAGAAAGTGACCACATTTCACACCAGACATGAACTTGTATGAATTACATCTGAATTGTATTACAAAAAGTGTGTGGGCTGCTCTCTTGATTGAAACAGCATCTTCGTCTGGCGAATGGCCATTTCTTCTATTTTTGCACATTTAAAAAAAAGGAGCACTGCACTTTTATGGACCATTTGATCTTTTCACCAAGAATTTGATTTTGGAGCACTGCACTTTATATGGACTTTATTATTTGATTTTTTTTTTTTTTAAGCGCTGCAATTTTGTTTCTCCCAATATGTAATGGGGACACTAGGTCCACCAGAACCCATTGCAAACTGCTAAGCATCACAACGGCGTGTCAAGAAACAACAGTGCAAGCAATAAGAATGAGTGACCTAACTCCTTCAGCCTAGGATGGGTCATTTAAACATGGCTTTATGAAGCTAAGATGATGAGTAAGGGTAATTTTAAAGGTACGCATTGTTAAGCAAATTGTGCAATATGTCAATAAGTTTATAAATTAAATAATACAGATGTCATCTAGATTTTTCAATTTCAACTCCCCTTTAAGAGAGAAAATGGCAAACCCTAATTCTTAAAGGAGAAGTTCACGTTAAAAAAAAAAATAAATGCACATTTTTTTGCAGGTACATGTTGCCAAGGCACCACGATACTATGTGCGGGTTCCATGCAAATCTTTGCCACAGAGACCCCCACATGTATAAAAGCTTTGGGAGAAGGGAGTTTCTGCTGGCTGCCAGTGTTATGTGCTGGAGAAGAAGCTTCTTATCACATGCAATACTCACCAGTAACATAGGTGGCTCTGCAGGGCAAACAAATACTCATTGAAACTTTCAATTGGCTTCTCTTGTAAAACATAGTCAATTCTGTGGCCACCATTCAACATGCCAATCTTAATGGACAGGTCCTCTTCTCTGCAGATCTCTGTATTTTCAAATTTCTCGGCTGAAAGAAAAAGTATAAAAAACGAAGAGCTTGATCAATATTATCAACTATCATGCAGAGATAGCCCCAGCACCGCAAAGGGAATGGGGAGAAAAGTGCAGTCTGCAGGTCTTGGTGTCAGTTTAACAGCCGGCATATTTAAGAGAGCAGACATTGGATCCCGATAAACAGAGATGGACCAGCAGTCAAAACTGACAGCCAAGCACCGCAGGTTACACCGGAGCCCACATTATCCTTAAAGTGATTGTAAAGTCTTGTTTGTTATTAAAAAAAAAAAAAAAAACATAATATACTTACCTGCTCTGTTGCAGTGGATTTGCAGAGCAGCCCAGATCCTCCTCTTCTCTGGTCCCTCCCTCCTGTTGAGTGCCCCCCACAGCAAGCGGCTTGCTATGCTGCAGCTCGGCTCGGGTGCCCCCATGTGTCCATTTAGACAGGGAGCTGCCATTTGGCACCGAACCCCTCTCTCTCTCTCCTGATTGGCCAACTGACTTTGATTGACAGCAGTGTGAGCAAATGGTGCCGCTGCTGTGTCTCAGGCAAATCAGGAGGAGAGTCCCGGATGGCTGAGGGACTCGTGGACACTGCTTGACAGAGATAGGGCTCAGGTAAGTATTAGGGTGGCTGCTACACACAGAAGGCTTTTTATCTTCATGCATAGAATGCATGAAGATAAAAAAAAACCTTCTGCCTTTACAACTCCTTTAAAAGGGCAAAAAGGTATATTATACAGCCGTGGCCAAATGTTTTGAGAATGACAAATATTAAAATTAATTTTCGCAAAGGTCTGCTGCTTTAGTGTTTTTAGAACTTTTTGTCAGAGGTTACTATACTGAAGTAGAATTACAAGCATTTTATAAGTGTTAAAGGCTTTTATTGACAATTACATGAAGTTTATGCAAAAAATAGGATTTTTTAAAACAGCTTACCTGTAAAATCCTTTTCTTTCGAAGGACATCACGGGACACAGAGCCACAGTAATTACTGATGGGTTATATAGGTATCACTGGTGATTGGACACTGGCACACCCTATCAGGAAGTTCAACCCCCTATATAATCCCTCCCCCTTGCAGGGATACCTCAGTTTTGTAGCCAAGCAATATAGTGTATTAGAAGAGGGGCGGGACCTCTGTGTCCCGTGATGTCCTTCGAAAGAAAAGGATTTTACAGGTAAGCTGTTTTTAAAAATCCTATTTTCTTTCTCGAACATCACGGGACACAGAGCCACAGTAATTACTGATGGGATGTCCCAGAGCAATGCTACCTGAGGGGGGGGAACCACGACCAAGTAGGGTGCAATCAGACCTGAGGACCCTGTACCGCTGCCTGCAGCACACTACGCCCAAAGGCGATATCCTCATGCCTTCTCACATCCACCTGATAGAATCTGGTGAATGTATGAACTGAAGACCAGGTTGCGGCCTTGCAGATTTGAGCCATAGAGGCCTGGTGATGCACTGCCCAAGAAGCACCAATAGCCCTTGTGGAATGTGCCCTGATCTGAAACGGAGGAATCTTCTGTTTCAAACCGTAAGCTTGAATGATCAACTGTCGAATCCATTTAGAAATGGTAGCTTTTGACGCTGCCTGTCCTCTATTGGGACCCTCTGGCAGCACAAACAAAACATCCGTCTTGCGGATCTGAGTAGTTGCCCCTAGATAGGCCTTAACTGCTCTTACTACATCCAACGAATGTAGAGATCTCTCTTCCAGAGAACAGGGATCTGGAAAAAAGGAAGGTAGAACAATGTCTTGGTTTAAATGAAAATCAGAAACCACCTTCGGTAAAAAACTAGGATGAGGGCGTAGTACCACTCTATCCTTGTGTATAATCAAATAAGGCTCCTTACAGGAAAGGGCTGCTAATTCTGATACTCTTCTAGCAGAAGAGATGGCCACCAGAAAAATTAATTTCCTTGTCAACAAGACCAAAGGAATCTGACTTATTGGTTCAAAAGGCTGTTTCTGTAACACAGCCAGGACCAAATTCAAGTCCCAGGGGTTTAGGGGCGCTTTAACCGGAGGATTAAGACGCATCACCCCCTGCATAAAGTTTCGGACCAAAGAATGCGAAGCAAGTGGCCGCTGAAATAATACTGATAAAGCAGAAACCTGGCCCTTGATGGTACTCAAGGCCAGCTTCATCTCTAATCCCATCTGTAGAAAATCAAGGATTCTACCTATGACATATTTCCTGGGATGCCAACCTCTGGATTCACACCAGGTTATATAAGCCTTCCAGACTCTATGATAAATCATCCTGGAAGCTGGCTTCCTTGCATTAATCAAGGTAGATATGATAGAACCTGAGAGCCCACGACTCTTCAGAACGTGGGTCTCAATAGCCAAACCGTCAAATTTAGCGTTTGTAAGGCAGGATGGAACACTGGACCCTGAGATAACAGGTCTGGGCGTACCGGTAGGGTCCACGGGGAACCCACCGTCATCCTTACTATTTCTGCATACCAAGTCCTTCTGGGCCAAGCGGGGGCCACCAGAAGTACCGACTTCCTTTCCTGCCTGATCCTGCGAAAGAGTCGTGGTAGTAGCAGAATAGGCGGGAATGCGTAAATCAGTGAGAACCGATGCCACGGAATCACCAACGCATCCGTCCCGCATGCAAGAGGATCTTTTGTCCTTGCCACAAATCTGTCTATCTTTTTGTTGAATCGGGATGCAAAGAGATCTACATCTGGAACCCCCCATCTTTGGCATATGGCCCAAAAGACGTCGGGATGCAGAGACCATTCCCCTGGAAGTAACTGCTGGCGACTTAGATAGTCCGCCTGCCAATTCTCTATTCCCAGGGATGAAAACTGCCGATATGCATGGCACAGGCATCTCTGCCCAGACTAAGATCTGGTTCACCTCTTTTTGAGCAGCTCTTCCAGAACTGCTCCCCAACCTGACAGACTGGCATCTGTTGTTACCACCGTCCAGGTAACCGGTAGAAAGGATTTCCCCTTCTGCAGGTTTTCGGGTATGAGCCACCAATTGAGGCTCTGACGCACCGCATGCGACAGGTGCATCGGAAAGTCTAATGCCTGTACCTTCTTGTTCCAGGTCGACAGAATACTGTGTTGCAGCATTCTTGAGTGAAACTGAGCATAGGGAACTGCTTCGAATGAAGACACCATCTTCCCTAGTAGCCTCATACAAAGGCGGACTGAGGGACCCTTCTTGATCCTTACTGTCAGAATCAGCTCTCTCAAAGCAGTGATCTTTGCCTGGGGTAGAAATATTTTCTCCTGGCTTGTATCTATAATCAGACCTAAATACTCCAGTCTTCTTACTGGTTTTAGGAAAGACTTTTCTAAGTTGAGGATCCAACCCAGGTGTTCTAGATACCTGACCGTGGTCCTCAAGTTTCCATTCAAAGAGGCTACCGACCGGTCTATCAAGAGCAGGTCGTCTAGGTATGCTATGACAGCTATACCCTGAGCCCTTAATCTGGCCAGAGGAGGAGCCAAGATCTTTGTGAACACTCGAGGTGCAGTGGCTATGCCGAAAGGCAGAGCCACAAACTGGAAATGGCGCCCTCCTACCTCGAAGCGCAGAAACTTCTGATGAGCAGGAAAAATGGGCACATGCAGATATGCATCTCTGATGTCTATTGATGCCAGAAATTCTCCTCCCTGCAGGGTGGGAACTACTGTTCGAATTGATTCCATGCGGAAGGATTGAATCCTTAGGAATCGGTTCAGATCCCTTAAGTCCAGAATGGGCCTGACATCCCCATTTGGCTTTTGGACCGTAAAAAGGTTGGAATAGAAGCCCAATCCCTGGTCCTTTGCGGGAACTATCATAATGACCTCCTGCGACAAAAGTCGCTCTAACGCTAGAAGGAGCGACTGCTTCTTCTCTGGGTCTCTGGGAACATTTGATCTGAGGAACCGAGGAGAAGGGAATTCCTGAAACTCCAGCTTGTACCCTAAGGTTACTGTGGAGACTACCCATCTGTCCTGGAAGTCCTCGTGCCAGAGCTCTGAGAACTGTCGCAGTCTTCCCCCCACTCGAGTGAGCGGGGGCGCCCCCTCATGCAGAGGTCTTAGTGTTTTGCCTAGTAATCTTCTTTCCCCAGGACTTCTTTTGTCCCTGGGGTTGACTCTGGTCTCTGGACCCCGATGGAGGCGGCCGTCGAGACTGCCTGGAGGCTGAAGCCCCCGGCGCTGGGGAAAGAGTCCGTTTGAAAGAGGGACGCTTACTCTTCTTCTCGACAGGTAAGAGAGTGCTTTTCCCACAAGAGATTCTCTTGATATAGTTATCCAAGTCCTCTCCAAACAACCTTGCACCACGAAATGGAAACCCAGCCAGTAGCTTCTTACATGGTGCTTCGGCTGACCAATTTTTCAACCATAGGATTCTACGTATATGCACCAACCCCAGTGAAAGACGGGAGGTTTGCACGATAGAATCTCTAATGGCGTCAACCACAAAGCATAAGGCCGCTGGAAGGTTAGCAAACCCCTGGGCCTGCTGTTCAGGTAATACTTTGATGACCTGCTTAACATGGTCTCTTAAGTATTGACAGACTCCAATCGCTGCTACTGCAGGTTGGGCCACTGATCCTGCTAAGGAGAAAACATCCTTCAATAGGGATTCCATCCTTTTATCTACAGGATCCCTGAGCATCTGAGCATTGTCTACAGGACAAGTCAGGCTATTATTTACGGAGGAAATGGCGGCATCAATAGCCGGTATTCCCCACATTTTAATAAACTTTTCTTCCATCGGATAAAGTGTTAAAAACTTTCTCGGCGGAAAAAAACATTTGTCTGGGTGATCCCACTCAGAATAAATAAGCTTTTCAAGTAAAGTATGAACAGGAAAAGCATGTGCTGCTTGGAAAGGTTTCAGTGACCCCAAAGCAGAAGAGGATTCTTTAGCAGTTTCAGGTATGGGCAACTTAAATGTGGAGCGGACCAATCCAGTGAGGATCTGCACTAAGACTTTCTCCTCTTGGGAAGTCGCAGAGGGTCCCTCTCCACCTGAATCCTCCGAAGAGGAATCATCCATCCCATCCCGATCCTCTGAAAGGGATTCATCTCCTTTATCCCAGAGCTCCTCTGTCTGAGGATCTTGGGGAACAGAGGAAAGCCTAGTGCGTTTTCTTCCACTGAGTGAAGACGTAATCACGGCCATTAATCTTTCCTCTAGACCATTAATGGTTGAGGAAAAAACCTCTTGTGTAATATATACAGGGGCTGAAGTGCCAGAAGCAGGTGTAGCCCCTGACCCCGATGGATCTCCCTGGCTAGCCGTCCCTGGCTCATCTTTAGGGGGGGAGGATGCTGCCGACAGGGGGCCCTCAGAACCTGAACGAGATCCCCTAGTGTCTCTGGTTCCTGGGGTGCTTGAACCTCTTCTACCCATAGTGCAAAGCAACAAGGTGTGAGGTATACAAATGAACACTGCCCGCTGAGCGATGTAGTCTGGCTAAAAGCCTTGCTACCCAATGCTCAGGTCTGGTGTTACTTCAGTAAATGCTGCCTAGGAGAATGCCTGTGTCCCACCTTACATGCGACGGTCAGCTCTGTGTCTCTCAGAAGGCTGTGTGCACCTGTACAGAGTGCCTCCAATAGCCTGCAGCTGGCCTGAGTGGGAGTCTAAGCACCTGTGCTGACGTCCCGCCCCCTCCTCTACCGCCCCCCCCCCCCCCTCGAGTTTTGAAAAAAACGAGCGCTTCCCGCGCTGCCGACTCTCCTGTCATGCTTCCGGAGAAAGGCTGGGGATTGGGGGGGGGGGGGGAGGCTGGTAACAAGATCTGCCTGAACGGCTATCTTGAGAGATGGTGGCCATTAGGCCGCAGAGCCCGGGTGGTATAACCCCTTTCTAGACCCCTGTGGCCCCTCTCTAGCCTGGGGGGGAACATTCAAACATGAGAAATCCCCCTTTCCACCTTACCTGTTTGCAGCCTGCTTGATACGCTGGGACATAAACAGCGATTACAACACCTGAGACAGAGTCAGCATGTGTAGGTTTGTGCTCTTGGCAGCCCCCGGTGGTCACAATAGGCATAGCATGCATTTACCTTAAAGGAGAAAAGCCACTAGAACTCAAAAATTCTGTGGAATCTCCTCTTACCTTATCCAGCCGCAGGGTGCTGTTTACACAGACCCAATCTTCACCTCTCACGGTGGGCTCCGTTTGAAAAAAACGTCAGAGACTGGGGCCCCCATCAGTAGGGGGATCCAACAGTTCTGGGACCGTAAAGCACCTCGCCAGAAATTAGGAAGTTTAAAGCCATTTTCTGATCTGCGGGGTCCAGCTCTCTAAAAAGAGAAGCATTACGGGTAAAACCTCGTTTCTTCGGACACAAGGCCCGGGTACCATTCAATTCGGCCATGAAAAGACACTTTGAATGGATCCGGTTCGCCTGGCTTGCCCCAGTATAGGATATCAGGATATTCCCTTTGGAGCTCAGCACAGGACATCTTTACACGTCCATCACCTAAGACACTGGCGTAAAAACTGAGGTATCCCTGCAAGGGGGAGGGATTATATAGGGGGTTGAACTTCCTGATAGGGTGTGCCAGTGTCCAATCACCAGTGATACCTATATAACCCATCAGTAATTACTGTGGCTCTGTGTCCCGTGATGTTCGAGAAAGAAAGTCAATATTTGCAGTCTTGACCCTTCTTTTTCAAGACCTCTGCAATTCACTCTGGTATGCTGTCAATCAACTTCTGGGCCACATCCTGACTGATGGCAGCCCATTCTTGCATAATCAATGCTTGGAGTTTGCCAGAATTTGTGGGGTTTACTCTTGTTCACCTGCCTCTTGAGGATTGACCACAAGTTCTCAATGGGATTAAGTACTGGGGAGTTTCCTGGCCATGGACCCAAAATTTTGAAGTTTTGTTCCCTGAGCCACTTCGTTATGGCTTTTGCCTTAATGCATGGTGCTCCATTATGCTGGAAAAGGCATCGTTCATCAGCAAACTGTAACTGGATGGATGGGAGAAGTTGCTCTCGGAAGAGATTTTTGTACCATTCTTTAGTCATGGCTGTGTTCTTGGGCATAATTGTGAGTGAGCTCACTCCCTTGGCTGAGAAGCAACCCCACACATGAATGGTCTCAGGATGCTTTACTGTTGGCATGACACAGGAATGATGGTAGCGCTCACCTTTTCTTCTCCGGATGCCCCAAACAATCGGAAAGGTAATTCAGAGAAAATGACTTTACCCCAGTCCTCAGAAGTCCAATCCCTGTACCTTTTACAGAATATCAGTTTGTTCCCTATGTTTTTCCTGGAGAGAAGTGGCTTTTTTGCTGCCCTTCTTGACACCAGGCCATCCTCCAAAAGTCTTCTCCTCACTGTGCGTGTAGATGTAATCACACCTGCCTGCTGCCATTACTGAGTCTTTCTTGGGCTCTCTGAAGCCTACTTCACAACAAATGAACCTCTCTCCTTGATCCGATAAATGGTTGATTTAGGTGCACTCTTAATAGCAGCAATATCCTTGCCAGTAAATCCCTTTTTGTGCAAAGCCATGGATGACTGCACGTTTCCTTGCAGGTAACCATGGTTATCAGAGGAACAATGATTTCAAACACCCCCCTCCTTTTAAAGCTTCCAGTCTGTTATTCTAACTCAATCAGCATTACAGAGTGATTTCCAGCCTTGTCCTCGTCAACACTGACACCTGTGTCAACGAGAGAATCACTGACATGGTGTCAGTGCTGAAATGCAATGGAAATTTTTTTTTGTTGGAGGACAAACTACATTTTAATGGCAAAGAGGGATTTTGCAACGAATTACCATTCATCTGATCACTCTTCACAACAAGATTCTGGAGTAAGTTGCCTTCATAAACACTGAAACAGCAGAGACTTTGTGAAAATTAATATTTGTGTCATTCTCAAAACTTTTGGCCAGGGCTGTAGAACAATGCACTGATACAGGCCTCTATCCCATTTCAATGCCCCAGCCCCCTCCACACACCGATTCTTGTACAAATAGAAAAATGTGTGCTGAAAAACACGTTTGGTTCAATTGAAGGAAGGATTTGTCGTTTTCATTAAAATTACAGAATAAAAAAAATAAAAAAAAAAAAAAAAAGGGAAGAAGGTTGTTCTCACTATTCTAAAGTTTTTTTTTTTGAGTTTACTATTTCTCAGTGATCTTACATTTTCTACCTGGTTATGCTGAAAATCATTTATAGAAGCTAAACTTAGCTATATATGGATCAAAATCCATCTTTTGTGGTCATCCCCGTTTGATAAAAATAAAAAAAAGTAGGCGCACAATCTAATCTGGCTGACCCCATGAACATATATTATAATGGAGTCCATAAAAATCTCTGGCAATAGTCCATAAGTTCCTGTTTGATAGAAGCTGATCAGTTTCTGTCAAACAGGAACGTTGGAAAACTTGACCATCAGCAGCTGCAGCCCTTGATCAGTGTATTCTGACAGCTGAGACCCGCTGTCTGAATACAAATTTGCTGACAGGCGGGATTCCTCCATCCACTTTCTTTGGGTTGATGGTGGACTTCTCCCCCCCCCCTTTCCTGCAGACAATCATCTATAGCCAGCTTAACAACGCTCAACAAGGTTCTGCATAGGTCACCTTCCACCTGCTTCTCCTCTTCTTCCTTAATTTGATCAGCAACTTTCTCTAGTTCTTCCTGCAGCTGAGTAGAAGACGTGTGAAATCGGGCAAATTCATTCAGTGTCTGCCAGGCCGAGCGCAAAGAGCTGAGGAATCCATGTTTCAGATCGGACCCCATACGGGTCAGACTTTCCTTCAACTCTAAAAGACAAATACACAGGTCAGATGGAATGTTGTAGGTCTCCGATTACCAATAAGGACTGAACACAGACCTAAATACTCACCAAGATGAAGCCTCTTCCGCCCCTTGTGATGTGGAATGAGAACAGGTTTCAGATCCAGATCTGATAGAATCATTGGTTCCAACCGGTAGGCAACGGGGTCCAACTGACAGAGAAATACGCATCATATAAACACTGGTACTGACCAATGTACACATATCTCCTCCCTACAGAGAACATACGTACTATTGTAGAGTTCATATACTCAGCATGGTTAGAATTTTTGTTTAACATCAGAGAGATACTCAGCAACATAAAAACCATGGATCAACAGCAGCCACATTTACACCTCATAGAATAACATACTACTGCCTTATATGAGTGATCAAATCAACCTCAATGTGTCAGAAGCTCCAGAACAGCCAGAACATGGTGCCACCTGCTGGCAAAACCATTACTGCAATGGTTTAGATTAATTTTGCTCATTTCCACTTGGCCATTGTGCTGCAGTGTAGAGATTGTCTTTCACAAGTTAAAATATCAAATATTCTCCAGCTTCAAAATTTAAAAAATTACATACTGACCTTGTGCCCCCTGCTGTCTCCAAGATGAACTTACCGGGTGATAAATATTGAAGAAGCCCTTGCAGGTAGGTAGTCTGTAGTTCTCATCAATCTTATCCAGTCCCCGGACAGTCAAAAACATCCCGATAGGAGAGCCAAGAGCAAAGAAATTTACCAGCTCAAAATCCAGCAGATTATACCTCACCGATACCTGAAAAGGAGGAGAACAGATCCACTTACTGCATAGATCAGCGTAACCTGAAGGCCAGTACCCAAAATCACAGAGACCCCAAAGGCCTGTATACAAAATCAGATAGAGCCCAAAGGCCCACATACAAGCCAAAGAGACTCCAAAGGCCCGCATACAGATCAGAGCTATCCTTGAAGACCCACGTACAGATAGGAAAAAAAAAAAAAAAAAAAAAAAAAAAAAAAGGGACCCCGAACTGCTGCATACAAATGAGACCTTGAGGGCTGTGTACAGAGAAGGGCAGCGGCGTACCAACAGAGGGTGGTGTCATGCCACGTCGCTTACGGGCTGTCAGGCAGGCCCGGACTGGCCATAGGGCAGGGGTTGTGGGGCCGCGACAGGCTCCCGGTCTGGTATCTGCAGGTGGATCAGCGGTCACCCTTAAAAAATATGTCCGCATGCCAACTTTGGAACAGTAAGTGGGCTTAGCACTATATGACCATATAGTGTGACCAAACCCCCCTATTTTTTGAATATGTTCAGGTGTTTTTAACTAGCCTTGCAGGAAATGTCATTCTTGTACGTGTGCGCTGTAAAATATTTTGTACAACTCGTACATCATGTCCGCACTCTCCCGCCAGCTCGTGCATCATATTCGCACTCTCCAGCCAGCTTGTGCATCATGTCCGTTTCAAGGTCTAACCATCTCCTGTAGTATGTCTGCAATCTCTTACTTAAACACATTGCTAATAGAATTCGCTATCTGTTTATGCCAAAAGGTAGGTCTGTGCAGGGAAGGCAGAGAGTAAAAGGGGCACTGTGATTAGAGAGACAGGGGGTGGGGGCAGTGAAAATTGTGCAATAAATATTCTTGAAAAAAACAACACACATTTTTGGGGGTGTTTTTACATTTTAAAGTTGGGGAGTGTGGGGGTGCCAGATATAAGATCCACCCCGGGTGCCAAATGCTCTAGGTATGCCCCTGCGCTTTGGGGCCCCGGGTACTGATGACAATGACCCCAAGGATTACCTATAGATTTCAGGGCCCCAAAGGACCATGTACAAGTCAGAGTGACCCAGAATGACCGTGTACAAGATCAGAGCACCCCCCAGGTGACACCACGCAGATCAGAGTGACCCTGAGAATATTACTAGGCAGATCTGTATATAGGTGGCTATGCAATTGTAACTCATATTGTGCAATTTCCCTTACATTTACCAGATAACTAAAGTGTGAAGTCTACATTTTTCTCTTTAAATTTACTTCCAGTTAAGCAGGCTTTTGCACTACATGGTTTTAGTTAAAGTGATATTAGAGTCTTGTTTTTTTTGTTTTAAATTAACAAACATGTTATACTTACCTCCTCTGTGTAGAATAGCACAGAGCAGCCCGGATCCTCCTCTTCTGTGCTTCTGGCCCCTCCCTCCTGCCGAGTTTCCCCACAGTAAGCAGCTTTCTATGGGGGCACCCGAGCCTCTCTCTCACTCTCTCTCTCTCTCTCCTTAATTGGACAGCAGCAGGAGCCAATTTTGCCTGCTGCTGTCTCAGCCAATGAGGAGGGAGAATCCTGGACAGCCAAGTCTCCCGTGTAACATCGCTGGATCGAGATGGGGCTCAGTTAAGCTTAGGAAGGCTGCCACACACAGTTTTTTTTTCTTAAATGCATAGAACATACTAGGATAAAAAAAAAAAAAAAAACCCACACCCTTCTATCTTTACAATCATTTTAAAGAAGATTTTACATTTTGCCTGCAAAGTGTATGGCAAAAGGAGCAGAGGAGGAAGACAATATTTACCTGTCCAGTTCCAGTCTCAAAGTGTTCATAATTGACATGTATGGAGGACACTGAAGCTCCCACTGGCAGTTTTCTTTTTTCTGGCTCTAGATTGCTGTTGGTAGTGAAGCCATCACTTTTTTCTGGTTGGGCCTGAAATGTTTTCTTCTCTGCTGTGGCTTTCCTCTCGACCTAAAAAAAAAAAAAAAAAAAAAAAATGATAAGATGTAAGGCCTGGTTCACACTAGGGTGATTTCAAATATGACTTGAGTGTGACAATGGAAATCACATTTATTTTCAATGGTGCCCATTCACATCAATGCAATTCAGTGCGGTGCAATTTTGGAAAAGGTTCCTGCACTACTTTGGTGCAATTTATAGTGAGATTTGGCCCAACAGAAAATACGAACCACATCCAAAATGCAACCAAAGTCACATTACATAAATCGCACTGCAAATTGCATCAAAATCACATCACAGTAGTGTGGGGACAGAGGCTTAAATTGTCACTAAACCCACAACAGTAAAATCAGTATATATATGTAGTAAAGCATATACTGCTGATGAAAAAAAGGGATTCAGCAGTTAGAATTTACTAAAATAATTGCATTTCCATGTTCTGTGTACTGTGGGAGACCAGATATAGTGAATGCAGGGTCCTGGGTTTAGTAACACCTTAATGCTCCCCTCCACATACTAGGGCTGCAACTAACGATTATTTCCATAAATCGATTAGTTGTCCGATTGTTACGATTAATCGGATAACAACCTCAACAAAAAAGTGTGGTGTATAATTTAGTTACTATGTAAAGTTTAAAATAAAAGGCAATTTATTCTTAAATCTCTCTATGCAGTGGTAAATATAAAAAAACAACTATATGGTTAGGAAGCAAAATCTCTAATCCTCTCTGAGAATAACAGACAGAGGAGATATACTATATATACACTATTAGAAGAGATATACTGTATATACTATTAGAAGAGATATACTGTATATACTATTAGGAGGTTGAATCTGGTAAATATCATCTGACTCAGATCAAATTTATTTATTTATTTATTTTTTTCCTTAAAAAAAAAAAAAAAAAAAAAAAAAAAAAAAAAGACGGTTTTGCAGATTTTCAGACAGAACAGTAATATATTATGTATGACAGACTCCCTTGTCATAGGCAGGTGGCTTGATAAAAAGCTCCCTGCGCCTGCTGTCACTTATGCTGGCCATACAAAATCCATGTCTTCCTTCAAAAAAAACGGAGTTACTTACCGGTAACATCCTTTTCCAGGAATCTTTCAGGACAGCACCATAGAGAGACACCGGCTCCTCCCCTCTTAGGAAACACCGCCTTCCAATTCAATATTTAAATCTCATCCTCCCAACGGCCCCTCAGTTCTTCACGAGTTCCTCCGGCCAGCTGGGGAGACACAAGAATACGTCATACAAATCTTTATCTTACCTGACGTTCTCATGCGATGAGTTCTCATAGATAATCAAAAACCTGGGTGGGTACTAGTGCTGTCCTGAAAGATTCCTGGAAAAGGATGTTACCGGTAAGTAACTCCGTTTTTCCCCATTCATCTTTCAGGACAGCACCATAGAGAGGATAAGCGAGCACCTTACCTTAGGGAGGGACTACTGCCTGCAGCACCTTACGCCCAAAGGCTTGGTCTTTGGCTGACAGCAGGTCCAATCTGTAATGCTTCACAAAACGTGGAAAAACTGGACCACGTTGCTGCTCTACAGATCTGCTCCGGAGAAGCACCAGCCCACTCTGCTTGAGAAGTTGCCACTGCCCTGGTGGAATGTGCTTTAATACCCTCCGGGGGCTCCAAACCCCCGATCACATAGGCCTGGCTAATGGCCAACCTTAACCATCTGGCTATTGATCGTCTAGAGGCTTTGAACCCTTTCCTAGCCCCTGAAAACAATACAAAAAAAGAATCGGATTTCCTAAACTGTTTTGTACTATCTAAGTACTGAAGGACGCACCTTCTAACGTCCAGTTTGTGAAAAATATGCTCCTGTTCCCTCACAGGATTCGAACAGAAGGTAGGTAAAATAATTTCCTGGCCCCTATGAAAACTAGAGGCCACTTTTGGTAAAAAGGCCGGATCCGTTTTAAAAATCAAACGGTCCGGAAAAACCTGAAAAAAAGGCGCCCTAATAGAAAGGGCTTCGAGTTCACTTACTCTCCTTGCTGTGGTGATCGCCACCAAAAACACAGTTTTGAGGGTGATCAACTTCAAGGTACAGGATTCCAATGGCTCAAAAGGATCCCCTGTAAGAGACTGTAAAACTAAGGAAAGATCCCACACTGGGAATGGGGAACTTTTAACAGGCCTCTGTCTGCCTAAAGCTCTAAAAAACCTAGCTACCCAAGGATCTATAGCTAGCGGCTTTTCCAGGAAAACGCTTAGTGCCGATACTTGTCCTTTCAAGGTGCTAAGGGCTAATCCTTTGTCCGCTCCTGCCTGCAGAAACTCTAATACTGCTACAGAACTTCGTACATGGAAGGAGCTTTCTGTGCACCAACTGTTAAAGCGTTTCCACACCTTTAGGTAAATGGCTTGCGTCTCTCTTTTCCTGCAATTTAGGAGAGTTGTCACTAGCCGATCCGAGAAACCTTTGCCCTTTAGCAATTCTTCCTCAGTAGCCACGCTGCGAGGTTCCATCGCTCCACCTGAGGGCAACAGATTGGACCCTGAGAGAGAAGATCCTCCCGGATAGGCAGAATCCAGGGAGGCTCCACTGTCAGACTCTTCAAGAGGGAGAACCACGGCCTCCTTGGCCAGTGTGGTGCGATCAGAATGAGGGTTGTGTCTTCTGACCGAAATTTTCTCAGAACTGCTGGAATCATTACGGGAGGGGGGAAGGCATAACACTTTGAGAAACGCCAGCTCTGAGCTAGTGCATCCACCCCGGCTGCTCCGTCCCATCTGTTTAGGGAAAAGAACAGACGAGCTTTCGTATTCGCCTTTGAGGCGAAGAGATCCATGGAGGGGACCCCCCACTTCCGAGTAATCATCTCGAAGATGTCCTGGTTCAAGACCCAGTCGCCTTCCTTCAGCATTTTTCTGCTCAGAAAATCTGCTACGTGGTTCTGCTCCCCCTTCAGATGTATTGCAGAGAGAGAGAGAATGCTCCCTTCGGCCCACCTGAGGATGGATTCTGCCAGACCCCACAAGGATCTGCTCCTGGTTCCCCCTTGCCTGTTGATGTAGGCCACTGCTGATGAGTTGTCCGAACGGACCCTCACATGCTGCCCCAGGAGTTCTCTCTGAAAAGCTCTGAGAGCCAACTCTATTGCTCTCAGTTCCCTCCAGTTCGAGGACTTCTTTGCGTCTTCTTTTTCCCAGGTGCCTTGCATCATCTTGGAATCTAGGTGTGCTCCCCACCCTGTGCCGCTCTTATCGGTCGTAACCGTTATGGACACTGGAAGAACCCACTCCAGGCCCTGTGAGAGATTGGACCCTTTCCTCCACCACCAGAGGGACCTTTTGACCTGACTTGGCACAGATATAAGGGAGTCCAGAGATGCTGGACTGTGGTCCCAGACACTCAGAATAAACAGCTGTAGGGGGCGAAAGTGCAGCCCTGCCCACTGAACTGCCGGAAGCGCGGAAGTCAGTAAGCCCAGTGCTGACATTGCTTTCCTTACTGAGATCTGACTGCTGCCCTGGAGCAGTAATATTGCTCTGTCCACCTTCTGGATTTTTTCTGCTGGAAGGAACACTTTTTGTTTTGTCGAATCCAGTACATAGCCCAGGAAGGTGACCTTTTGGGCCGGAACCAAACTGGATTTTTCCAGGTTCAAGAGCCATCCCAGGTTTTCTAAGCTGTCTCTTGCTACCTGAAGATCCTGGTACAACTGCTCCGGGGAAGGAGCAAACAGGAGTAGGTCGTCCAGGTACGCGACTACAGAGATGCCTCTGAGCCGCAAGAAAGCCAGGACCTCCACCATCACTTTGGTGAAGATGCGGGGGGAAGAGGATAGTCCAAAGGGGAGTGCTTTGAACTGTAGATGAAACGTTCCTTCCCCAGTTTTCACCGCCAGTCTGAGAAACCTCTGGTAACTTTCTGCGACTGGAATGTGCAGATAAGCGTCCTTTAAGTCTATTGACGCCATGAAGCAATTTGGGGGAAGAAGCGCTTTCACCGAATAGATAGAATCCATCCGGAATTTCCTGTAGGTAATTGAGACATTCAGAGGCTTCAGATTCATGATAAGCCTGAATTTTCCCGAAGGCTTGCGGACCACAAAAATGTGGGAGTAAAAGCCTCTGCCTATCTCCTCTACAGGAACCCTCACTATCACCTCTTGTTCCTCTAACTCCTGTAGGGAGGATAGAAGAGCTGACGCTTTCTCTGCACACTTTGGCTGCTCGGTGACCAGAAGTCTGTGCTGAGGAGGTTCTGAGAACTCTAGCTGGTAACCTCTTCTTATGATCCCTAACACAAACTGGTTGGAGGTGATCATCTCCCATTGTGGGAGGAAGGCCCCCAATCTTCCTCCCACCGTGGTTACCCCGTCATTGGGTCTTCTTGGGCTGTTCAGGAGGGCGAAAAATCGCCCCTCCCCGCCCCTTGCCCTTCTGCCCCCAAGCTTTTTTCTGCCGCTCTCCTTTTGGGGTTTCAAACTTTCTCTGGGGGCGAAACTTTCTTTTAGCCTGCTCCCCAAACTTCTTTTTAACGGGAAAGGCCTTTTTCTTATCGGCCGTCCGGTCTAAAACGGTCTCTAACCCTGGGCCAAACAAGAGATCTCCTGTGGAGGGGAATTCCACAGAGTTTAACTTTAGACGCGCTGTCTCCTTGCCACGTCTTAAGCCATAGGGCCCTTCGAGCCGAATTAGTGAGGGCTGAAGACCTTGCGGACATGCGCACTGATTCGGCGGAAGCGTCCGCAATATACGCTACACCCTTAAGTAGCATGGGAAAGGAAGCCAAAATAGTCTCTTTTGGTGTTCCTGCCTCAATATGCGCCTTTATCTGCGTAAGCCAATATTCCATATTGCGGGCCACTACTGTGACCGCCATGGCAGGCTTAAGGTTTCCCTGTGACGAATCCCAGGACTTCTTTAAGAGAGAGTCCATCCTTCTGTCCATGGGGTCTGCAAGAACCCCCATGTCCTCGAAGGCCAGATCTGTTTGCCTGGAAACCTGAGAAAAAGCAGCATCCAGCCTAGGGGTCTTATTCCAGACTAGAGACTCCCCTTCTGAAAAAGGAAACCTTCGCTTCAAAGCCCTTGAAAAGAAAGGTATCCTCTCAGGATCTTTCCATTCATTCTTTATGGCCTCAACCAATACATCATGGACTGGGAAATCCTTCCTTTTTTGTTCCCCAAGACCTTTGTACATTTGGTCATGGAGCGATAACACCTTCTTTTCTTCCTGAATTCCCAAAGTGGTGTGAATAGCTCCCAAGAGCTCCTCCACTTCGTCCAGGGAAAGCTTATAGCGAGAGGTTTTTGTGGATTCCCCATCCACCTCCTCCACATCCGATTCCCTTTGAGAATCTGAAGCGGTGCTATCTGGCTCCTCCTCAATTTCCACTCTGGAGCCCCCTGGTCTCTCTCCACTAACAGAGGGAGTATCCACTGGGCTAGGTGTAACACTCTGCTGCACTGGTAAAGGACTGCTTTGGGCTTGCGGCAACTGGAAGCTAGAAAAGAGTGCCTTAAAGGACTGAAAGGTGCTAGAAAGCTCTTTGACGGATGCAGCAAGATCTGTACCCTGTTCTGCTGCCTGTTCCCTGACTAATCCATCAATGCACTCCTTGCAAAGTGCCTTGGTCCAGGATTCCCCCATACTAACTCTACAAGAGGGGCATTTTTTCTTTGAACCATGAGGCGACTTGCTTTTCTCTGTGGCTTTCTGAAAAAGAAAGAGAGAGAGTCGCCATAAATGCCCAATCCCACCAGTGCTTTTACAGAGGACCACCAGGAGTGCCCCCCCCAGGACCAACCACCACCAGGGTCCCAGACACACTCCCCTTCCCCCCAACCACCAGTGAGGGGAGAACACCCGTGAAGCTATCGGGATTTAGGTAAGGGAACACCACCCCAGGGTTCCACTTACCTTAGCATGGCTGGTGCTACTGTCTCCTGGAGCAGTTCTAGAGACCTCTGTCTCAGACATGTCCGCTGAGGATGGTGGTCGATCGTTTCCCCCGACAGCTGACTCTACAGCAAAGCAAGAGGGTCGCACCAGCCGAACGCTCGGTCCGTTTTCTTTCCCCGCGTCCGGAACCGGAAGACGCGGAATCGTCGGAAGTGCCCGCCCTCGCCGGAACTGACGTCACCCGTCATCCGACCCGGCCATAGAGCTTCAAACGCTGGCTGCTTGAACAAGCAGGAGAGACTCAGGCACTTCCCACAGCGCCCCCCTGGGCAGAAGAAACACGGACCTCCTCAGCTGTCTCTTTCCCCAAGAGAGGCCGAGGCGCGCCAATTCAGTTTTAAAAACAGGTAAGTATGGCTTCCCCAGCCTTTACCTAACTGAATAAACAATAGTAGAGGGAAAGAGCTAGAGAGACCCGACTCCCCCTCTTCCTCACACAAAATCTTTGGCTTCAGTCTCCCTGACTGATCCGCCACGGTTCCCAAGCAGTGTCTCCCCACCGGAGGAAACACCTGAACTGAGGGGCCGTTGGGAGGATGAGATTTAAATATTGAATTGGAAGGCGGTGTTTCCTAAGAGGGGAGGAGCCGGTGTCTCTCTATGGTGCTGTCCTGAAAGATGAATGGGGAAAATGTCTGAGCTCTGAAGAAGAAGGGACACGTCAGCTTACTTTGGACCCTACATCCCACAACTGTTACCGGACAGCAGATCTTGCTGATGGAACTAATGTGAATTTATACAACTTGCTTGATTTTGATCACTCGTTTGCGAGTCTGTTTTTAACTTCTTGCAATATTAAAGTGTTGCAAAAGGTAATGCGCTAGGCTGGTGGGCCCTCTGTTTTTTTCTTTTAGAGTTTCTTTTTGGGTTTTCCCTGACCTATGGAGAGTGGCAGCACAGATGTGGTAGTTTGACAAGCAAAGACTCATGATTTCAACCAGCCGCACATTTATTTAAGCGCAGGGGCATTTGTTTTTCTTTTATAGTATAGAGTGCCCCTAATGCAAAGTAAAAAAAGAAAAAACTTCTGCCTTTAGAACCACTCACTTCCTGCCCAGAACTACATGTCCCATGAGGCATTGCTCCTCACACATTCACAAGTTCTCAGGCAATTACTGACATATGGATGGTGTACTGAGCTGTATGTGTGCCGCACTGTATTTCCCGATATGTAAACAAATAATGCATTCTGCATGCAGGCCAACCAATCGGCTAACCGATTGATTATAAAAAATATAATGGACAACTATATGCATAAGTCGATTAATTGTTTCGGCCCTAGAGTAGATATTACAGAAAGCCTAGCTTCGACCTGCACAGTAGAAGTGGTGTCAGCGGACTGAGCATCTATTACCTTCCTGGCAGCCATCTCTTCCATATATTTGGCAATCTTCTTTCTGGGTCCCAGTGGAATCCCCATCTCTTTCAAGTCATCAACCGTACACATGAGCTGAAAAAGAAGAGGGCAAGAAATAACAAAAATTACACACAGCATTATTTAAGGACAGAGACCAGCCTGTTTTCAGCCACAGTTTAACCAATGTGCAGTGTGAATGAATAGAGATTGCTGGTATTCACATCAAGGCACAGCAAGCCTTAACACATGCCTGCATCTAATGCAATCTGCCTGTAGTACACCCAATGAATGGGGGGCATAATGCACCACCATTATGAAGTGTCTGCGGTACATCCTGTACACTGCATTTGTATTAAAACGCATAACATTTTATTGCCTGAAAAAGATGAAAACATTCATATACCTTAGCAAACCAGCCATTAATTAAATTAAAAATTTAGAACATCATGACATTTATACACAATGCCCTAACACGTGCACCAATCAAAACATGAAAAAAAGGTAGACACCAGAAGCGCTCAGCATACATAAAAAGTTTGGAGGGGGGATGGCCCTGAGCTACCCAACAATAAATTCTTACCAAGGGGTCTTTATACTACATCCACTCTAGCCTCTTGCGTTTGGTTTATTTTATTTCAATGCAGGAGAAATTATCAGGAGGATGTATAAACAAAACTATGGGGTTGATTTACCAAAAAGGCAAATAGATTGTGTACTTTGCAAAGTGAAGTTGTAACCCTGCAAGAGCAGTTGCCCCAAAGCTGGGTAAATGAGGTGAAGCTTCACTTTGCAAAGAGCATCCAATCACGTGCAAGTAAAATAAAAAAATGCATTTTTGTTTGCACATGATTGGATGATGGAAGTCAGCAGGGCTTCTGATCATTTACCAAGCTCTGGAGCAACTGCACTTTCCAAAGTGCAAAGTCTATTTGCCTTTAATGAATCAACCCCAAAATGTCTCCCAAATGGATTTATCCCGTGTTTATTGTACTTGTGTTTACAAGCATTTACTGACAGACATTCAGAGGATCCAATTTTCCCCTGGAAATGCAAATTTCCATTTTTTCTAAACGCAAGTAAACTGAAAGCACATGGATGCATCTAAATGCATGGACATATGAATAAGCATTTATATGCAACTTACAGCAACCGGCTTCCCCCTTCGCCCCACACATGTGCAGCCAACATCTAGCACCTCGCACACAGTTCCCGCCACTCCACACCTCCTGTGTCCAAGGCGCCAAGCTATCAGATCCCCTGCTGTGGCCGGTGTGCGGAGTCTGGCAGGCAGAGCGCGCTCTTCTTCCTGCGCTGTGCCTTGCCGGAGACAAAGAGCTCGCCCCTTGTCAGCACGCCTGATGTGGCAATGCAAAAATAGCAGAAAAAAAAAAGTCAGTAGTTAAATCATTGTAGCTACTGACTTTTAATATTAGGACACTTACCTGTCCAGGAATCCAGTGGTGTCTGCTCCCGAGCCGATTTTTAAATCGGCCATTGGGTGCTGCCGCCGCCATCTCCTTGATCGCCCCCTAGTGTTAACCCCTTCCCTGCCAATGACATTTATACAGTAATCCATGCATTTTTAATTGCACTGATCGCTGTATAAATGTCACTAGTCCCCCCCCCCAAAAAGGTGCGATCTGTCCAGCGATCTTTAGCGGGAGAGATGATAGAGATAAGAGATGATAGCGATAAGAGATGATAGCGATAAGAGATGATAGAGATAAGAGATGATAGAGATAAGAGATAAGAGATGATAGAGATAAGAGATGATAGAGATATTAGAGATTCTTTTAGTTGACCGTACAGAGATTGAAATTTGGTTGGTTCAGCAGATGATCGTTATGTACAGACAGTCGTATTTTTCCTGATCAGTACCGCTGGCTATGGCCGGCAGCACTAATCAGTGTATTCTGACATCGAGGCAGTCTCCCCGCTGTGAGAATACCATAAGTCAGCGGGAAGGAGTAGACTTCGGGGGTAAATGGGGAAAATCAAGTCTTTTTTTTTTTTTTGGTCCAACCCATTGGTTGAATGAAAAACAAACGAAAACAAAAAACACTGATCTATGGGCTGTCGAACACAAGCACAGCTCTCCAACGCCAATCCATCATTAGTTCCCAAGCCAGATTACCAAAGACTCCATGTCAATTTTCTCTTTGTCAAACACGGTGAAGTAATCTGATAGGCTGAGAGACTCCAGCGCCTCCCGTAGCTCAGGAAGCCCTTCTTGCACCACCTCTGATTCACTGGACTCACATGGATCTGGAAAACTGCCCTGAAACAGGAGAAACCAGGACAAATGAAAACCCTCAGAAAAAACAAAAAAGTATACAATATTTTCAATATGTTCTAGGAAAAACGCATAAAGAGATTTGCCTGCAAGTTTTAAACCTCACTGGTTTGCGTTTGAGGGGCGTTTTCTGGCAAAAAAAAAAAAACAACTCAATATGAGCATTTTTTCTGCCAAAAGAGCTGGTATTTTTTAAGCCCAGTGTGCATGGACCCTTACAGTTTTGCTCTACTGTTTCTCCTCACAAGAAATTCTGAGAATGCAAACCACCTGCAAACAGTGCATGCAATAAAACCTGGAAGCAGATTGGTTTCTTTGCAGAGCTGCACCAGATTTTGCACTCTCCAATGTTAGGAAATAACTGACTGTGTGTGATGGAATTGTTCAGTAGAGCAAAAACCCTAGTTAGACTTACCGGTAACGGTATTTCTACGAGTCTTTCAGGACAGCACCTGGAGAGAGCGCAGCTCCACCCACTTTCCCAGGAAACACTGCAGTCAGTTTCTTTAAAGACCGGACACTTCCACCATGGCCTCAGTTGTTCATAGAGTACCTCCAGCCATGCTGAAATTAGATAAGCAGAACACAGCAATAACACATCTTACAACCTCAAAACTTAGGGCGGGTCATCGGCGCTGTCCTGAAAGACTCGTAGAAATACCGTTACCGGTAAGTCTAACTAGGGTTTTCTCCCCTCGTCTTTCAGGACAGCACCTGGAGATGATAAAAGAGTACTTACTCTAGGGTGGGACCACCGCCTGCAGGACCTTCCTGCCAAACGACTGTTCCGCTGCTGATAGCAAGTCCAACCTGTAGTGGCGGGTGAAGGTGGAGAAACTTGTCCACGTGGCCGCTTTACAGATCCGACCCGGGGAAGCCCCTGCCCTCTCTGCCCAGGACGTTGCTACTGCCCTTGTTGAATGGGCTACTACCCCCTTAGGGGGCTCTGCTCCTGAAGCTTTATAAGCTTCGCTGATGGCCATTCTGAGCCATCTACCTATGGTGCTTTTGGATGCTCTATACCCCTTCCGTGGACCAGAGAAGAGAACAAAGAGCGAATCTGATCTTCTAAAATCTTTCGTTATCTCTATATAATGTAATAAACACCTTCTCACGTCCAGGGAATGAAAAGACCTCTCCTTAGCACTGGACGGGTTAGGACAAAAGGTAGGGAGAATTATCTCTTGTTCCCTATGAAATGCTGATGCCACCTTTGGCAAGAAACCCGGGTCAGTTTTTAGCACTACCCGGTCTGGAAAAATATAACAAAAGGGTTCTCTTATGGAAAGAGCTTGTAACTCGCTTACTCTCCTAGCTGAAGTTACTGCTACTAACAGGACTATTTTTAACGACCATAGCCTGATTGACGCTTCCTCTGGAGGTTCAAAAGGCCCTTTGATTAGACCCCGCAGAACCACAGACAGGTCCCATCTAGGAAAAAACTTAAAAGGTATTGGCCTAGCTCTGGCCAATGCCTTGAAAAACCTAATAATAAGCGGCTCCCTTGATAATTGCCTCTCAAGAAAAACCGATAATGCAGCTACCTGCACTTTTAGGGTGCTAGCTGCCAACCCCATCTCCATTCCCTCATGGAGAAACTCTAGCACTGGAGCGATTTCCTGTGGCGAAAGTATCCTAATCGCACACCAGCTATTAAATCGCTTCCACGTTTTGAAGTAGATGGCCCTGGTAACCTCCTTACGACTGTTCAGCAGGGTAGAGACCAGTTTATTTGAAAGGCCCTTATTTTTTAACATCTGCTCCTCAGTAACCAACCTGTCAACCTGAGATGCTGGGTATTTGGGTGATGAAGGGGGCCCTGCGTTAGGAGGTCCTTCCGAAGCGGAAGCTCCCAATAAGGTTCCACCGCCATCCCCTGTATTGTTGCGAACCAAGCCCGTTTGGGCCAGAAAGGAGCCACCAGAATCATAGTCGTGTTCTCTTTCTGTAGCTTTCTTAAGACCAAGGGGATCATCTGAAAGGGGGGAAAGGCGTAGCACAACTGGAATTTCCATGGCTGCGCTAATGCATCCAATCCCTCTGCCTGATCCTGCCTGTTCAGTGAGAAGAAGGCCTCTACTTTTGCATTCTTTTGGGATGCGAAAAGATCTATTTGGGGCATTCCCCATCTTTCTGTTAGTTGTTGGAAAGTCTCTACATTCAGATTCCATTCTGCTTCCAGTACTCTTTCTCTGCTCAGAAAGTCTGCCATAAGGTTTAAATCTCCCTTCAGATGTATCGCTGTTATGGAGTTTAGCCTGTCTTCTGCCCAGGCTAGAATCTGGAGTGCCAAGGATAGCAGAGCCCTGCTCCTTGTTCCTCCCTGCCTTGATATATAGGCCACCGCTGTGGCATTGTCCGATAGGACCTGAACATGATGGCCCCGGACTGTTCTTTCGAAGGCCCATAGACCCAAGAGAATAGCCCTCAGCTCTCTCCAATTGGAGGACTTTCTGGCTTCCCAGCCTGTCCAACTCCCCTGAGCCATCTGCTCGTCCAGGTGGGCGCCCCAACCCCAGGAACTTGCGTCTGTTGTTAATCTTTTCTGTAAAGGAAAACTCCAGAGCAGACCCCTGTTCAGGTTTGAGTGATTTCTCCACCACCAAAGCTTCCTCTGAACCCGCGCAGGTATCCTTATTAATTTTTCTAGGGACTCTCCATAGGACCAACTCGTTAAAATTGTCTGCTGGAGCTCCCTTCCATGTAGACGTGCCCACTGCACCGCTGGAATAGTCGCAGTGAGTAGCCCTAAGACCGACATAGCTGCTCTTATGGAGATTGGCATATTTGTCTGCGTCTTCTTCACTGCCTCCTGAAGCTTCTCCCTCTTCCCTTCGGGGAGAAAAATTTTCTCCTGGATGGAATCTATCGTGTAACCCAAGAATAGTATGGTCTGAGATGGAATCAAGTTTGATTTCTCCTCGTTGATTATCCATCCTAGACCCACCAGGTGTCTCATTGTCTTTTCCAGATCTCTCACTAACAGGTCCCTTGTTTTGGCAAAAATTAGTAGATCGTCCAGATAGGGCAGGACTGATACCCCCTCTACTCTGAGTGGGGCCAAGGCCTCCGCCAGGATTTTTGTAAAAAAAATCCTCGGAGAGGATGACAGCCCGAAAGGGAGAGCTCTGAACTGGAGATGAAGGGTAGATTCCCCCAGTTTTATCGCAAACCTTAGGTGTTTCTGAGATGTTGACGCTACTGGTACATGCAAGTATGCATCTCTCAGGTCTATGGAAGCCATAAAACATCTCGGGGTCAGGAGATTCTTCACTGAGAATATTGTGTCCATCCTGAACTTCTTGTACCTGATAGTCTTGTTTAGAATCTTCAGGTTCAGGATGAGCCTGAATTTTCCCGACGGTTTCTTCACAAGAAATATGTGTGAATAGCACCCCTGTTCTAATTCCCCAGGGGGTACGTTCACTATCACCTTTTGTAGCATCAAGTCCTTCAGGATAGCTGTCATTGCCAGTGACTTTTCTGAGTCTCGGGGAGCCTGGGTTATGTAAAAACGCACAGGAGGAGGTTGAGAAAATTCCAGCCTGTAACCCTCCAAGATGGTTTTGAGGATAAACTGGCTGCTTGTTATAGTCTTCCACTGTAAAAAGAAGGTCTGTAACCTTGCTCCCACAGTTGGGTGACCGTCACTGGGTTTTTGGGCTTGTGGTTGGGGGGCGAAAAAGTACTCCTGACTTACCCCTCCCTCTTTGAGACTTCCAAGGCCTTTTGTAGCCTGCCTCTTTGGTATCTGGGGTCTTTCGAAAAGCACGAAAATTTTTGTTGCCTTGCGGAAGTACCTTCTTCTTTATAGGGAAAGCCTTCTTTTTGTCAGCTGTTCTGTCAAGAATAGCTTCCAGCCCAGGGCCAAACACTAGATCACCTTCAAAGGGTAAACCGCATAATTTTGTCTTTGAAGCAGTATCCCCTGTCCATGTCTTGACCCATAACGCCCTGCGAGCTGAGTTTATCAGAGCTGTGGATCTGGCTGACATCCTGATTGACTCCGCTGAGGCATCTGCTATATACCCTACCGCCTTTGATAACACCGGTAGCGTATCTAGCAGATCCTTACGAGGCGTCCCTGCCTCAATGTGGATTTTCAGCTGCTCCAGCCAGTGTTCCAGATTTCTGGCTACCACAGTTGAGGCCATGGCAGGCTTCAAATTTGCTAAAGAAGAATCCCATGCCTTCCTTAATAGGGAGTCTGCCTTTTTGTCCATGGTATCTTTAAGGATACCCATGTCCTCAAAGGCCAGGTCAGTATTCCTAGATACCTGGGAAAAGGCTGCGTCTAGTCTTGGCTTTTTATTCCAAATATGCGAGCTATCCTCATCAAACGGAAACCTTCGCTTGAGGGATTTAGAAAAGAAGGGGGCTCTCTCTGGATCCTTCCACTCCCTCTTAATGGTCTCTGATAGGAATTTATGTACAGGAAAAACCCTGTGTTTTTTCTCCCCGAGGCCTTGGAACATCTTATCGTGTAGGGATAGCTGAGCTTTATCCTCTGTGATGTTAAGGGTAGTATGAATTGTTCTTAGTAGATCATCTACCTCCTCAAGGGATAACTTGTACCTAGAAGAAGGAGAAGAAGCTTCATTTACTTCTTCTGCTTCCTCCTCCGAATTTAGTAAAATGTTACTTTCCTCCTCCTCTGAGTCGCTGCCCCCTCTGGATGCTGAAACAGAGGATTGAGAATGTGGCACCACACTGCTATGCGCCGTTGGACGCCTATCTAGGTAGGACCTGAAGGACTCAAAGGTGTCTGCCAGTTCCTTCCTGAAAGAGCTTAGCAATTCGCTTTGTTGAGCTGCAGGACTAGCAGGAGTTGTCTCCTCCTTAACTATGTCCGTAATGCAAGATTTGCATAATACTTTGGGCCAGGAATCCCTCAGTAACCCCTTACAAGAGGGACACTTCCTTTTAACAATAGGGGAGATATGCTTGGTCTTTTCTTTAGCCTTCTGTAATATCCCAAGGGAAAAAAGACAATAGCTGAACCATATTTCACAAACAATAGCTTACATGCTGTATAAGGAACACAGAAAAAAACACCACCAAGGAAGTTAACCCTTTAACACCTATGATCTGTTCCACAGCCGGTGAATCACCCCACAGATCCACCTTAAAACATAATTAATCACTTATCCCTCCTTTAGTACTCAGGACCAAGTGATCTGCAGGCTCCCCACTTTTTTTTTTTTTTTTTTTTTTAGGGAAGGGATAATATATCAACATTATAAATGCCCATAGAGTAAAGACAGAGACCAGTATCCCTGCTTACCTGAGCCTGGCTGATTGTTGTGGCTCCTGCTCCTGCCACCGCCGTCTGATCGTCCTCCATTATTGACAGGACACACAGCGGCGTTTGTGCTCTTTTATTTGATTTTCCCGGGCCGCTCACCGCTGTGAGGGCCGGAAATGAAATCAGCCATGGAGACCGCCCCCCCCTCCTGCGTTCCAGCGGCCGGAACCGGAAGCCGCGTCGCGCCGCTCGAGGCCCCGCCCCCGGTCGGAAATGACGCGCTTGCCATCCGAACCCGGAAGGCGTGCGGCCCGTGGAATAGACGCCGCTCTACTCCACAGCCCTGCCACCGGTCTGTAGGAGCGGGACCCTCGCAGCCTGGCTCTCGCCGAGCATGAAGAGGAGGAGGCACCGGAGAATCCCCCACACGTCAGGGAGGATGCTGGGCTGTCCTGAAAAGAAGAAAAACGATCCGGTATGCCCAAACTTTCACCACCTGGAGAAAGCGCAGCACACCCCTGGTTCCCTGCAGCGCTTCCACCATGGCGGAGGAAACACTACAACTGAGGCCATGGTGGAAGTGTCCGGTCTTTAAAGAAACTGACTGCAGTGTTTCCTGGGAAAGTGGGTGGAGCTGCGCTCTCTCCAGGTGCTGTCCTGAAAGACGAGGGGAGAAAATTTTTTTTATTATCATTATTATTATTATTGATCGGCAGACTAAGTGCATGGAATACACCTAGTCTTTTTCACATTTCACTGTGTCAGTTCTGTCCATGGCGTTCTTGTGAGGGGCAGATAACTATACAACAAGCAGACGCGAGTTTTGTTTAAACCCCCCCCCCCCGAGTGTGGATATGACGTGCGGTTACTCCTGATGAAGCAGCAGCTGCAACGTAATGTGCAGAGTTATAGTCACAAATCCCATTGGACCTTTGTCATCATATGGTGGGGGACCCGGGGAGGGACCACTTTTCATCTATACGCAGGATATACATGTATATGCATCTTTCCAGGGTGTAAGATGGGCACATTTTAAGTTATTCTTTACACCATGGATTTAGTTACCATTTATAGATATTGCACATATTACTAATTTTAGCATTTATTTACCATTTTAATATTCCTGGGGCTTCATTTTAGTGAAATAATCACCTGTCATTCTGAATACACTTGCTGGCCGAGTTTAGACAGCAAAATACTCTTTTGTGAGTCTTTTGCCATCTGCTTATACTGTGGAGCAGTGTGCTGGTTTAAAGGTTTTTAACTTGGGTTGCATGTATTAGGTTACTTAGGGTTTTTTTTTTTTTTTTTGCGCATTTTGGGTTTTTTTTATTTACAAAGATTCCGATCATCTACGGTTTTTATTTATTTTACCGAGGTGTTTTAACAGTGGTACAGTGCTTCTCTTATACTAATTGTGTATAGATGAATATATTTCATAGTCCACAAATCGCAATAGGAAAACAGGCTAAGTTAAAGAACATTGCAACAGAATAATCCAGACTTACCCAATTGTCTCTAGCGCCTTCATGCTTCAGTACAGTGTTCACATTAGGGGGTGGGGCTTGTGCTGGGGGTGTAGCTGTTAAATCTTGCTGGTTGGACAGTATATCGAACAGAATCAGAGAGCCTGTGAAATATGGAGAAGCAAGGACTAGGCTATACAGTGTGTATAGAAAAGTATCACCCCCCCCCCCCCCCCAAATAATTACATTTTGGTGCTTTGCAGCCTGTAATGAAGACAGATACCGTTTTTGTTTTATCCAGCTGCATTTACTCAGTACAATGTATAACATTCAAGTGAAAAAGATCTAACACCAACATGTCAAAGAAAAAGAAAAAAAAAAAATCAAAAACAATCACTGAGTTGGAAAAAGGTTCACCCCTCCCCCTCCTAAAAAATGACTTGTAAACTCAATCAGGTGTAGCCAATTACCTTCTCAATGGCACACAAAGCCATTTCACTTTCAACTGTGATCAGCTGTGGTCATTTTGATTAGCTCAGCATGAAAAAGAGCTTTCCTGGAGCATTTCAGTCCCTGGTAGTGCAACTGAAGCAAACATCTATGGGTGGCAAGGCACTGCTGCCCTCTGCCGGAAAGGTGCCAATAGGAAGAAGGTTTACCTTCCAACATAAAAATGACCCAAAGCACACGGCAACAACTACCACACAGAGGTTGAGGGAGAAAAAAGGTGAATGTCCTTGCATGGCCTAGTCAGAGCCAAGACTAAGGCTCGGTTCACATATGAACCCCATGCGGCTCACAGCAGGGGTCCAGTGCGTGCGAGTTCACCATTTCAGGTCCGATTTCAGCCCCAATTTTGGCCTGAATTTGGACCTGAAACAGATCAAAATCAGATGCAAAACACACCAGACCCACTGCAGAGATATGTGAACCAGCTCCATAGAGAGCCGGTCAAAATCTCCTGCTATTGCGAACTGCCCCACATCCAATTTGCAATGGTGTGAACCCAGCCTTAAACCCCATTGAAAATCTGTGGAATGACTTGAAGACCGCAGTCCACAAATGGTCACCATCAAATTTAACTGAACTTGAGCAGTTCTGCAAAGAAGAGTGGGCAAATATTGCAAAGTCTAGATGTGCAAAGTTAGTAGAGACAAATCCCAACAGACTAAAGGCTGTTCGTCTTCATTTCAGGCTGCAAAGCAACAAAATGCAATTATTTTAAAGGGGGGCAATTCTATACCCATTGTACTTCACATCTGGGGTGATTGTGCATATAACATTCACTTATACACAGTTCCTTTTTTTTCAGCACTACTGAATATACTGCTGCAAAATGATGATCGTGTTCCACTATGTCTGTTTAGTAGCCTACTGCTTAGGAAAGGCTATTTACTCCAATCAGAAAAATTGGAACCGCGCTAGTGATAGAACTGGTGTCCATACAAGTAACCATCTGTCCATCCTATAAGTAAAAACCAGATAAGGTGTATAAAGCAAATATATTGTAGGAATCACCAAAATATATTTATAAGTAAACCAACAAAAGGTGCATTCTTCATGTGCAACCGTGAAAAGAATAAAAGTAAGTCCATGTAAAACCAACAAGGTGAATCACCCAGGTGTTTGTTAGAGTGTAATTGAGGTCCTGCTGGATAAGGACAAGGTGTTTGGTCCACCACCACAAATAGAAAGACTGGCCGCTTACCAGAGACTCATGACCACCCACTACAGAGGGTCAGAGTAAGCTGTTAAAACTGAATGCTCTGGACCGCCACCAAAAGGATCACCTCTGCTTTTTTTTTTTTTTTTTAATTAATTTTTTTATTGCGACAATGTCCCGGGACAGCTGGTAGCCTCCTTCCAACTTCCAAGGTACGCTATACCAGTGACGCAAGAGCAGGTCCACGGACTTCCTCCCTCGGTCAGCTTGCACAGGAACCCTGGGTTGTAGCTTTCACGCTTCAGGCCCTTTTTTTGTTTTATTCCAATACACACAAAGGGAATAAACATGTGTATAGCAAAACATGTGTTACTGCAATACTTTTCTGTGAGAAATACTTGATTTTCTGGAAAAATTTCTGGGGTGCCAACAATTTCGGCCAATACTGTATGTAAGCCACTATGAAGCTGTGAAACTCTGATGGGTTCTCAATTGATATGTGGTCTGTACAAAGCAAGTAAAAAGCAAACCACTAAACGGTGTAAATGAATCCTATTCATAAGTGGAAGCACTCTCTAACCACAACAAAAATTATACCTAATAATAGCAGCGCCAACAGCCCCGTTTTTTCTAATATATTCTCTTTGAGACACCACCTTGTGGAGTTTTTTTTGGGGAGGCTGCAGCTATATTCATACCGAAGCGCAGAATTCTAGTTTTATACATTTAACTACATCCTTTGTGTTTGTTTAGTAGCCTGCCTCTTAAGATAGGAAAACATACCCAAATGTCAGTTTAGTACCTACCTCTTGGTGGGGATGGAGGCCTTAGGGAAGAAATTGTTTTCCCTATGCCTATTTAGTAGCCTACCTCTTAGGATAGGACATGTTTCTTTAGTACCTACTTCCTAGGGGGTGGTGGGAAAATATATTCCCAGTGTCTGTTTAGTAGCCTGCTTTATATTATAGGACCTGTACCCCAATGTCTGTATAGTTTATACCTTGCTTCCTGAGATAGGACCTGTACCCCAATTTTGGTCTAGTAAACAACTTGTCATGGGACAGGCAACACTATATCCACTTGTCCTATCCTAAGAGGTAAGCTGCTAAATAGACAAGTTGGGGGGGGGGATTTACTGAAACTGGAGCACTCAGAATCTGGTGCAGCTGTGCATACCAATCAGCTTCTAACTTCAGCTTGTTCAATTAAGCATTGACAATGAAACCTGGAAGCGGATTGGTTACTGTGCCTAGCTGCACCAGATTTTGCATATTCAAGGTTTAGCAAATCGTCACCATTAGTGTCCATTTAGCACTCTGCCCCTAAGCAGGTTTTATGCCCCAGTGCCTATTTAGAACACTGCATAGCCCAAAATCTGTTCAGTACTCTGCCCCCTAGAGGAGGTTTTATACTCCTGTCTCTCTGCTAGTAATTAAGACATAAGCCATCATGATCGTATGTGTGAGATTTCACTGGAATAAATACTGGCAGACTTGCAATCAACAATCTAGGCTCCTCATTAATACAAAACACTCATTACAGATGGAAAACAGAAGGGAGGACCACCTACCTAAACTGTGACCAGCCACAGACACCCCTCCTGTAAAATCTGGGTTTCGGCTCATGAAGAGTTCATACAGCCGGTTCATCTCCAAGCTGACTTTGTCTACGATGGTCTGGCAGTAGGTGGGACTGTTGTAAAACAGAATGTCCAGGAGGGTCTCATTGGTGAAATGTCGAAGACGTGCAGTACTTGGCAGTGTGATTTTCTTGATCCTCCTACAAAGACAGAACAGTGCAGCCTTTTACTAAAGCCATACAAAAACAAAAACACACTACATAAGCTTTAATGAATTAAAGGGCTTGTAAAGGCAGAAGGTTTTTCATCTTAATGCATTCTATACATTAAGATAAAAAGCCTTCTCTGTGTGCAGCAGCAGCCTCAGCACCCCCTAATACGTACCAGAGAGCCCCATCTCTGGCCAGCGATGTCCACAAGTCCCTCGGCCATCCACGACCCTCCCTCCTAATTGGCTGAGACACAGCAGCAGCGCCACTGGCTGTCGAAGTCGGTTAGCCAAACAGGAGAGAGAGGGGGTGGGGCCAGACAGCTCTGTGCTTGAATGGGCACACGGAGCTGCAGCTCAACTCGGGGTGCCCCCATAGCAAGCCGCTTGCTGTGGGGGCACTGAACAGGGAGGAGGAGCCAGGAGCACAGAAGAGGGACCCGAGAAGAGGAGGATCTGGGCTGCTCTGTGCAAAACCACTACACAGAGCAGGTAAGTATAACATGTTTGTTACGGTTATTAAAAACCACAAGACTTTACAATCACTTTAACCACTTCAGCTCCGGAAGATTTACCCCCACCCCTTCATGACCAGGCCATTTTTTGCGATAAACGCAGTGCCTTGACAATTGCGCAGTCATGCAATGCTGTACCCAAATAAAATATGTGTCCTTGGTTTCCAACAAATAGAGCTGTCGAGGAGAGGAGAGAATCTTTTTTTTTTTTTAATAGATATATATATCCCAATAAGTGAATATTTTTTTTAGTCAGAAAGGTTTTTATTTTGCATAAAGAAACAAATACAGGTAGCATACAGATACTCGTATATGGCATGTACAAATTTCGGGATTCTCATAAAGCATGTCACAGGAGCAGTTATCAACTACCCTAGATTATTGTAGACTGTTCCAATGATATGCTACCAGGAGCATCACCTGTCTTACTTATGTCTTTTAATTATAATAGGTCTAACACACAATATATTTCGCAGGGAGTATGACTCCATACAAGGTACAGATTTAAGCAAATACCAGCTATAATAATAGTACCCTTATATGCTGAGCGCTTAATGATTTCCAATCATATTAGAGTATAAAAATAGTGAACCTGTTGTTCATTCAACAGCAATATCAGAATCAACTCTTACTGTATTATAATTCCGACAACCTTAACTGGATTCGTTATGTTTAGTTCAATATTATATTCATCTTTAAAGTAAGGAAATAAAAAAGAAGGGAAAAACAGAAAAAAAAGGGATAGAAACAAAACAGAGTAAAGCCTTGCCATGCAGTACCTCATCATACATACTGTTTCATATTCCCCAAGGGCTGTCTTTTTTTTTTTTTTTTAAATTTCACGTTTCCTTGCATGCGCATAGTTACTATACAGTAGTCAAGTCTACATCAACCCAAGAGTAACCTATCCCTAACTAGTTGATGCGGGGCCAAACCAGGAACGTCCAACCACGCCTGCCATATGGAGAGGAATTTTTGTGGAGCCTTTCTACGTTGGTAGGTTATTTTTTCTCTTATTAGGATCCTATTCACGCTGTCTATCCATTGCCCCCTGGTGGGAACTCGCGGGGTAATCCACCACTGGGCAATTAATTTCTTTGCTATGTATAGTAAACGAAGAAGCGCTATACGTGTAGGTGGAGGTGCAAACTCTTCGTCTATTCCCCCCAGTATACAGACCACCGGAGTTCTCTCAAGAGTTACCATATATACTTCTGAAATCGTGTCCAGTACTTCCTTCCAATATCTGAATAGCTTGGGGCATTTCCAGATCATGTGGAGTAGACTTCCATGATCCCGTTCACATTTTGGGCACAGGGGTGAATCTCTAATTCCCCACTTATAGAGTTGAAGAGGGGTTCTGTACGCCCTATGTAGAAGGTAAAGATGTGAAAGTTTCTGTGATGCAGAAAGTGACACCAAGGGGGCATTCATAAGGCATATCTCCCAGGTGTCTCCATCTATTGCTCCTATATCTTCCTCCCACCGCTGTCTGGATGGTAATCTAGAGGGGTCTTGTATTCGTGCTATAAGTGTATTATAACATCTAGATATCATGCCCTTTTTAACTTCATCCATAAATACATCCTGTATAATCGGATGTTCTGTCTGTTGGATTCTAGCATTTCTATTCTGGGTTTGTAAGGCATGTCGCAATTGGAGGTATTTATAAAAATTATTATGTGGGATTCCAAACTCTGTGTGGATCTGTTGAAATGATTTGAGAGTGTTGCCCTGGTATAACTGTGAGATATATTTGATGCCTGCGTCCTCCCAACCCTTGAAGTCTTTTAGTTTTTGTATTTCTTTCAGTTGTCTATTTCGCCAGAGAGGCGTGCTGGACAGAAAGCCCGTGATGCCCATTAGTTTTTTGACATAGGCCCAAAGTGAGTTTAATAATTTAACTGTAGGAGCTTCCGGGTCTAAGTGTAAGAATCCCGCCTCCAAATTTGTCAGTGCTGAATAGTTATTGTCTTCCAGCACTACAAGTTTACGGATCGGGTCTTTCGGGTCCAGCAGGCCCCATCCTCCTAGTTGTTGTAGTTGGGAGGCGAGATAATACATCCTAGGATGAGGGACTGCAAGTCCTCCCTCCTCTTTGCCGTATTGTAACGTTGATAATTTTATCCTCGCTATTTTTTTTCTCCATATGAGCTCTCTGAATTGGGTCTCTAATTTGTCGAACCATTTTTTTGGTATCCAAACTGGGGAATTGTTAAAAATATAAAGTAGTTGTGGTGCCCAGACCATTTTAATAAGGTTAATTCTACCAACAACAGACAGGGGCAGTTTACACCAGGCCCTGCTTTTTTCGCGGAATTTGGTTAATAAGGGTGTTAGGTTCTGTTCAACATAAGTGGCTGGGTTAGGGGTCACCTGGATCCCTAGATAGCGGAATGAGCCTACTTGTTGTATCATCTCCGCACCTAGTGGTAATGGAATGTTCAGGGGGTCAAGCGGCATCAGCACTGACTTGTCCCAGTCAATGGAGAAGCCCGATAACTCCCCGAAGTCCTTGATGAGGGACATAACCGTTTCTAATGAGTCTTTTGTGTCTCCTAGGTAGAGCAGGGTATCATCTGCGTACATGGACACTACATCTTTATTCATACCTCTTTGGAATCCCGCTATTCTAGAGTCTCCTCTGATTTTTGCTCCCAGAGGTTCCAGAGCCAAGGCAAACAGCAGGGGCGACAGTGGGCACCCCTGTCTGGTGCCTCTAAACAAAGGAAAGGGTTCTGAAAGTTCCCCATTAATCCGTAATCTGGCCGTGGGCGCAGCATACAAAAGCTGTATCCATCGAATAAAGGTATCTCCCAATCCCATATTTTGTAATGTTTTCCACAGATAAGGCCACTCGACACTGTCGAAAGCCTTAGCTGCGTCCAGCGAAAAAATTGCTCTATTGCCTGTGTTGTCCACTGGGAGCTGTAAGTTCAGGAATAGTCTTCTTATATTTTGGGCCGTGGATCTCGTGGGGATAAACCCGGATTGGTCTCTATGCACTATTTTATGAATTACCTTGGCCAATCTGTTTGCTAACATCCGGGCCAGCAACTTGATATCGGATGTGAGCAGTGAGATGGGTCTGTAAGATCCTGGGGAATTCACATCTTTACCCGGTTTTAATATAACAATAATGATTGCCTCATTCATTGAGCTTGGCAATGAACCCTCCTTAAATGCCTCATTGTATACCTTCAGCAGTGTGGGGAGCATGGAGTCTGCATAGCGTTTGTATATCTCTGCAGGGAGGCCATCTATACCTGGTGCTTTATTGTTTTTAGTTTGAGATAGGGCAACATCCAGTTCTTCTGCAGTTAAAGGGGCATTGAGCATGACCCTATCCTCTAGTGAGAGACTGGGGAGTTCACAGCTATCTAAGAAGTGTGTTATTGCACTATCAGTGGGCGTAACTTTAGACGTATATAGATCAGCATAGAAATCACCAAAGACCTTCAGAATATCAGGAGTAGAGCATTTCAGAGCACCCTGTGCGTCACATATGGCGGAGATGAGAGAGGTCGACTGTTGAGACCGCGCCAGTACTGCAAGCATATGGCCAGTCGTCTCCCCCTCCTCAAAATATGACTGTTGGAGAAAAAAACGTTTGTTCTCCGCCAGCTGCAACGCCAGTTGTCCAGACATTGTCTGTGCACTCAACCATGCCCTCTTATTGTCTCCTGTGGGATTGTTAATATAATCGTTTTCAGTCTCGGTGACTCTATTTCTTATCAATAGTTCCCAAGCCTTGGTGTCAGTTTTAATAAGTTGTCCTCTCAAAAAGGCTTTCGCTGTATCCCAAACCAGCCCCAGCCCAGCCGTGCCAATGTTATCTCTCAGAAACAATGTAAGTGCTCTGGCTATAGGATCTGGCTCGGCAAACAACGAGAGCCAAAAGGGATTAAGTTTCCACATTGGCCGTTTGTACCTACTTGGTAATGAAATGGTTACACAAAGTGCCGAGTGATCAGATATGTGCCTGTCTGCATAGTCAGATTCCACTATTAAATGTAGCATCTTGTCATTCCCAAGGCCCAAATCTATTCTGGATAACCCGTCATGTGAAGCTGAGTGGCAGGAGTATTTTTTATCATTTGGGTGTTTGGATCTCCAGACATCTATCAGCCCTGTTTCTTCAAGTAGTCTGGCAAAGGGGGTACTACTTTTCATCTGAGATGTGCCAGCAGTAGGTACAGGAAATCTATCTTTGAGAGGATTTAAGAGATTATTGTAGTCCCCCATTGCCAGTAAGGGTACTTCTGGGTATTGGGCCATAAAACCTGTTAGGTGTCGGATAACCTCTGAGTTATACGGTGGGGGTATATAGATACTAGCAAGAATACATTTGAGGCCTGTAATTGAGCATAAAAGAAAGACATATCTGCCAGCCGGGTCAATGCGTTTTCTAATGCAGTTGAACTGAATATCTTTTCTGAACAGTATACTTGTTCCCCTTGAGTAAGTGGAGTGGGTTGCATGAAATTGGTTAGTATACAGTCGTGGACAGAGGCTTGGAGGAGGGTCTGCAGAGAAATGGGTCTCCTGCAGGCAGACTACCCCCGCATTCAGCGACTTGAGATGTCTAAGGACCGCCCCCCTTTTAACTGGATTTCCCAGTCCTCTGACATTCCAAGTCACAATGGACAATTTAGTCATCCCCATTTTGTTTCAGTATTATTGACCAGGCCGGCATAATTCTCAACAAGACTCCCGGGTTATACCGTGACATGTTATCTGGAAGGGGGGATAGGCCCCTTTTCTCCAAATTATGCTTGTTTTCTCCTTTCAGAGAACATGTAGGCATTTGTAGACATGAAATCATGTTGCAAGGCAGGGAGAAATACATTATTAGGTTAGTACATAGGTACAGAAGACAGTAAATCATTGGGTTAATGCATGTTACTCTGCATGGCAAGAATCTAAAGGTCAACAGTTTACACAGCCACTTGGCTGCAGCGTTAACTTTTCCCACACAACAGGTGTGGGGGGGGTAAAAGCCCTGAAAACTCCTAGACAACCAGTAGGTTAGTTTCCATAGGGGTTTCACAGCTACGGTAGGCATGTATTGCTTCATTATTTGCAGGCAAAAATGCGGACAGAAAAGGGAGCAAAAAGGATAAAAAATAGAAAAAAAAAAAAAAAAAAAAAAAAGGGGGGAAAAGAAAATCCTGTGGGGAGGAGGGTGATACAAACAAACAGTTCTCCTCGGCCGCCTGAACATCGGATGTGAGAGTAAAAACTGTCCTCCATAGACAACAATTATTTTGAATCTTAAGGCCTCTTCATGGCCCAGGGATTTATCCCAACAAAAATAGACCTGGTCTTGCCAGGTCATTGCATATCCAGGACTTATCTCTTAAGTAGGGACATCTCTTTGTGGTCTGGCAGCTTTAAGGGCCCTATCCTCACGATCTAGCCATTGGGCCGCCATGTCCGGGCGTTCAAAGAAGCGGGTTTCTCCGAGTGCGACTACCCTAAGGCGGGCAGGATATAGCATCGCATATGGCAAGTTAAGGTCCCTTAATCTTCGTTTGACATCCATAAACTTTGCTCGCTGCTTCTGGAGTTCAGCTGAAAAGTCCGGAAACAGGGAGATTTTGGAGTTTTCAATGGATAACTTACTGCCCATGGTTCTGGCTTTAGCAAGGATGACATCTCTGTCCTTGTAGTTTAAAAGCTTAAACAGAAAAGCACGCGGGTGATTGCCAGGGGGTAGTGGGCGAGATGGCACTCTATGCGCTCTCTCCACCGCAAATAGCGGAGAGAATGCTTCTTTACCAAATGTAGTGAGGAGCCATTGTTCGATGAAAGCGACAGGGTCTTTACCCTCTATCCTTTCTGGGAATCCTAAGGCGCGGACATTGTTGCGGCGCATGCGATTTTCCAAATCATCTAAACGCGCAGCATGCTGATCAGCAAGATGGCAGTTATACTTTAAATCTCTCTGCATGGGTACTAAGTCATCTTCAATAACACTGACCCTACTCTCCACTGCAGCTGTGCGCTCTCTCAGCTTTTGCATGTCCTGTCTCACATAGGATATTTCAGCTTTAACACCCTTCACTTCATCAGTCAGGGTTGAGATAGATCTGTTGCATATAGTCACTGCGGAGAGGATATCTCTGAGAGTGGGTTCAGGGCCATCCAGGGGGATACTTGGTGTCTGAGTGCCTTGATAGGGATGTGATACTGTACTCACTGTGGCCCAGTCAGATGGGGATCCAGCGCCATCCTCCAGTGGCATAGTATTATCCATCTCCAGCTGGTTTGCTTCTTCCTCACTGAGGTCAGATGTGGGTGATGGTATTTCTTTTGATGATTTATTACCAAACAGGAGTTTCTGGGCTGCTTCCTTATATTTTTCCTTTTGAGATCGCTGTGGCAGAGCGCCATCTTGGGCCTGTGCTGCGGGCAGGCCGCCACCGTTCTTGTCCCGTTTTGGCATGTTTTTCTGCTGCTGATCGGTCGGGTGGTTGGGTCTGCTGTGGCCCGGATAGCGTGCGGTTCCGATCGGAGGTGTCAGCGGGTTGGATGAGTGATCTGGAGGATGATTACCAGGATTTTCGGCGGAGCTGAGGAGAAGTGTGTCCTTCTACATGCGCTGCCTGGCCACGCCCCCCCCAATAAGTGAATATTGAGTGGTTTACACAACAGTTATAGCATCTACAAACTATGCGATATTTTTATTTATTTTTACTAGTAATGGCGGCGATCAGCGACTTATAGTGGAACTGCGATATTGCGACAGACAAATCAGACACTGACACCTTTTTGGGAACCAGTGCCACTAATACAGTGATCAGTGCTAATAATATGTGCTGTCACTGTACTAGTGACACTGGCTGGGAAGGGGTTAACATCAGGGGCAATCAAATGCGCAGTAGGGAACTGTCTGTGAAGCTGAAAGTCTTCACAGGCAGTTTCTCTTAGTGAGGATGGCGGTGGCAGCACTCAACAGCCGATCCAAAGATCGGCTGGGGTACCGACATCACGGACTCCCCGGACAGGTAAGTGTCCATATTCTAAAAGTCAGCAGCTACAGCATTTGTAGCTGCTGACTTAATTTTTTTTCCCCAGGCTGGAACATCTCTTTAAGGGAAGGTCATCAAACTTAATTTACAGCAAATAGGAAATTAACATGAATCCAGATCCCCAAGGTGGTGTTTTCAGAATTACAGTCAGAGCTTTAATCCAGTGGTTCTCAACCCGGTCCTCAAGTACCCCCAACAGGACATGTTTTGGGAATTTCTCTTAGATAAAAAATAGCTGTCCAAAATACCAAGCCATTGACTCCGATTTAAAAGCACCTGTGCAAGATAAAGGAAAACCTGAAAACATGGTCTGTTGGGGGTACTTGAGGACCGGGTTGAGAACAACTGATCTAAACCATACCAGAGAGACAGTGGGAGGTCAAGGCAGTGAATGAGTGGCTGAGCGGAAGGTGCAGGGAGGAAAGAGCTGTGTTCCAGGAACACTGTGGCTACAGTCGGTTGTTTTTTTTAGGCCAAGAACATTTTCAGCAGGTACAGAAAATACCTGTTGATTCTTCCAAAACTTTAGTGCCCTTATCACTTCTTGTGAGCTTAAAAGAAAGCACAAAAGAACCTTTATTGTGTAACCTTCTAATCCCATCAATCTCCCATGTAATAGAGATGAACTGAGGTTAAAGTCCAGCATGTGTGTCAACCAAGATTACTGCAAAAACCGACAGTTACTTAGCGAAAACAGTGTTTCTACAAAACCTTCCAGAGAGACGAGAGGCTCCTCCCTACAGGAAACAATCAAATCATAGCCTTTTATAAGGCCCCACCTTACCCCTTGTCCCTCAGTAGTTGTAAAGTAATACTCCCAACCGATTCACAAGTGTTATTCCAACATTTAGGCACTTACCACCTAGTGTGTACATACTCCTCCACCCATAACAGGGCGGAAGTAGTCCTGTCCTCCTGGAAGGTTTCGTAGAAACACTGTTATTGGTAAGTAACTGTCGGTTTTCTCACCTCATCTTCCAGGATGGCAACACACGAGGATAATAAACAAATCCACAGGCCTACCTTAGGGTGGGACCACTGCCTGTAATACTTTTCGACCGAAGGCTAGGTCTTGCTGCGATAGGACCTCCACTCGGTAGTGCTTCAGGAAGGTGCCTTGACTTGACCAGGTGGCTGCGCTACGAATTTGCTCCCAGGAGGCTCCTGCTTTTTTGGCCCAGGAGGTTGCTAGGGCTCTAGTTGAGTGTGCTTTCAACTTTTCTGATGCAGGTACACCTGAGCTTTCGTAAGCTATAGTAATGGCTTGCCTTATCCACCTAGAGACTGAAGATTTTGAGGCTTGCAGTTCCTTTCTAGGTCCAGAGAAGAGGATTAAAAGATGATTAGATCTCCTAAATTCCTTTACCCTCTGTAGATAAGTAAGGAGGCATCTCCTCACATCTCAACAATGAAATTTATTTTCCCCCTTCATTCTTAGGGTTCTCGCAAAAGGATGGTAAGGTTATTACCTGAGTCCTATGGAAGGCTGAAGACACTTTAGGCAGATATAAAGGATCTGGCTTGAGGCTGATTCTATCTGGTAGGATCAGCAGAAAGGGTTCTTTAATGGAAAGACCCTGTAAGTTCCCTACCTCCTAGCAATAGTATTTGCTAGGAGAAAGGCTAGTTTTATGGTCAAAAACTTAAATGAAACTTCTTCTAAAGGTTCAAAAGGGTGCCTAGATAATGCCTCTAGAACTCTGGTTAGGTCCCAAGGTGGAAACCTATCCTTCTTGACAGGGGTAGCCCTATCCATGGCTACCCAAAATGTTTTAATTAAAAAAGGTTCCTTCGCTACTCTGGTGTCAAGAAAAACCGAAAGAGCTGCCACTTGTACTCGAAGAGTGTTGACAGCCACACCCTTCTCTACCCCATCCTGGAGAAATTCCAGGATTACTGGAATAAAAAGTGGAAACTATTTGTTTTCGTTTACACCAAGAACAAAAAAAAAAAAAAACAAAAAAAAAAACCCACACCTTTCCAAACCTTAAGTAAAAAAATTTCTTGTCACTGGCTGCTTAAGAGGAGAGAGTGTCTATTACTCTGTCTGAGCAACCTTTGCTCTTAAGGATCTGGCGCTCACTTACCAGGCTGTCAGATGAAAGAATCCCGGTCTGGGGTGCAGCACTGGACCCTGCAAGAGACGGTCCGGAATCTTCCAGGGAGGCGCTACTGAAAGTGCCTTCAAGGTCGCAAACCAAGCCCTTCTTGGCCACCATGGGGCCACTAGGAGGACATGGCCTGAAACCTGGCTGAGTTTCTGAATGACTCGCAGAATCAGTGCCAAAGGGGGGAAAAGTGTAAGCCAACTGGAAGGTCCAGTTTTGTGCTAGAGCATCCAAGCCCTCTGACTCTCTTTCCTGAGAGAGAGAGAAAAGAACATCTTTACCTGCCTGTTCTTTTGATTGGCAAAGAGGTCCATCTCTGCGCAGCCAAACTTTTGAACTAGTACTCAAAACACTTTTGGGTTCAGTTCCCATTCTCCCTGACAGGTTGGCGACTGAGCAACTCTGCTTCCTGGTTTTCTGTGCCCCTTATGTGGACCGCTGACAAGGAGACTACCCCTGTGCTCAGCCCAGGTCAGGATCTCCTTCGCTAAGGCTAGAAGGGTTTGGGACCTGGTTCCCCCTGATGGTCCAGATAAGCTACGGTCAAAGCATTGTCTGAACAGACCAGGACTTCTTTTCCTGACAGTCTTTTCGAAAGCTTTTAGGACTTCGCCCATCGCTCTGAGTTCGAGATTGGAAGAGGATCTGGCTATTTCCCTCTGCCAGGAGCCCTGAGCTTTGGCTTTCCCTAGGTGAGCTGACCATCCCCAGGCACTTGCATCTGTGGTGACTTTAGTGGATCCCACTGACCCCAGGATCTGCCTTTTTCCAAATTGCCTGGGACTGACCACCACACCAGGGAGGATTTTACCTGACAGTAAGGATTGGATGGAAGGATTGCAGATCCCTTGAGTTCAGTTGCACCCAGAACTGTGAGAAGCTCTGAGGCAGCAGGTAAGTGCAGTCCTCACCGGCATTCCTACACCTGGCTCACAGGTGTACCATCTGACTCTTTTTAGTCTTCTGGTCACAGAAAAAAAAAAAACAAACAAAAAAAACCAAAAAAAACACAACACACACACACACGTTTCACTGTGGGAGAAACAGTCAATACTGAGGGACAAGGGGTAAGGAGGGGCCTTATAAACAGCTGTGATTTGATTGCGTTTCCTGTAGGGAGGAGCCTATCAGCTCTCATGTGTTGCAGTCCTGGAAGGTGAGGTGAGAAAGGGAATTAAAAGGCCTGATAAAAAGAAATATGAATGCAGCCAATACATCTTAGGACTGGTGAGCTGCAATTACATTTGCGTTGGGTTTAGATATGCTTTTAAGGCTCTTTCACACTTGTTTTAAATTTTAGAGCAGCCTAAAAAGCATATTAAAAAAACGCACCAATAGCATTAATGAGCTTTTAGGATGCGTTGTATGGGCGGTCGTGTTGCATCAGGCAACACTTTTCAAAACGCACAATGGTATTTTTTTCCACAAAGCTAAAATGGGAAGAAAAAAAAAAAAAAGACAACTTTTGACACTTTGCAACCGCACTGTAAACGCCATAGGCAAGTTTACGTTGTGTTTCAATAGAAGTGAATAGAGGCAGTTGCAAAGCGTCAAACGCCTGCCATACTCTGCAGGCAGCATTATTTACGCCACAAAGCTACGCCAACGCTGCAGTGTGAACTCCTCCATCCGCTCCCTATTGTAACAATTCTGTGTGGCATTTATAGGCATTCGGGGAGCGTCAAAAACACAACCCAACTGCCTATTTTCAATGCATGTGTGAAAGAGCGTTGGGGAGAGTACAATTCTCTGCAACCAAAGTTGACGTTTCCCTTCTGATGTGAAGCCTCATTTTACCCACACTGGAGAAATGCATCATGTACGCTGAACTCTACTTACCTGTCCACACCAGTGGCATCACCATGGAGGGCGCTGTGCCAATGGACTGGCAGGAACTCCACACGGCGCACTTTGCCCTCTTCCACTGACTTTCTGAAATGACTTTGCAGCAGCTTCAGGGAGATGGCTCTAAAGTCATCCACTGTGTAAGATAAGGAGAAGATTATTGGGAGGAAAGGGGGTACTTATAAATCATCCTCCTCTGCCCCACCACCGTAAAACTGAGGAAAATGACTACTAATGCTCATACTTTGATTCAGAACCCCATCAGTAAACCTGTCTCTGGCTGGTGATTCTAAGTTTTTGAAACCAGAGGATCAGAATGTCAGACAGGCAAATCATATTTTCTGGGGCCCATCAGGAATGACAAAAAGCAAAAATCAGTCTTACCTATTCACAGAATGCTCCAGTCCGGTCCCATGACCTCCTCAGCAGCCAGCTTCAGAGAAGATGAGAGATTGCCAACAATGGCGGCAATGCCTGGGTGGTGACATCATCCATTGGCTTACTATGGGGCATCCATTGTTGGCTGTCCCTCATGTTCCCTAAAGCAGCCCCTGGGAGCCGATCACAGGACCAGAGCGCTCTGTGAATAGGCAAGTATAAGCATCTTCCTTTCGCAGGGTAGATAAAATAGGATTCAGAAGGGGGGAGGGAGCAGGTTTAAGCTTAGTTGGTAAAAACCTGAACTTCTACTTTAGCACCACCTTATTACAATGAAAGACCAGAAACAGCCTTAGAAAGATAAGGCCTCCAGTAAAGACACTCTCCTCGCAGAGATGATGCCAAAGAAAAATCACCTTTTTGGCGAGATCACCCTGCACAAAGATCTTAAATAGAGAGAGTTCAATGGTCTCAGAACAGAATGGAAACAGCACAGATGTGACTTTTGATGATACTGAGACAAACGCTACTCCAGACCCAACTGCAGAAAGAGGATTTGTACTACACAGAAACTACTGGAGGGAAAGCCCTAGAATCACACCAAGTAAACATGCCCTCCGCATCTGATGCTAGACCTTCCAGGAAGTGGACTTCCTAGCCTTCAGCATTGTAGGAATCTTCAGCTTAGAGACAGTCCTTTCGCTTTGAAACAGGGCTTTAACGACCATGTTATTAAAGCCAATGACCGGGAAGCAGGACGGCAAATTGGCCCATTGGGACAGTAGATCTAGACGATCTGGCTGGGCCCAGGTTTCAACTGCTAAAAGTCCCACATCCACCTGGACCAGTGAGAATTACTAGAGTTTCATCCAACTCAATCCTGCAGAGCAGACAAGACATTTCAGGGGAGGAAAGCACAGATCAGAGTGCACTTATACCACAGAGACACCAGTGCTTTCACCAGGGAAAAACTGCACATGAATACAAATCAGTGGACGGTTGTTTACCATAAATGACAGGAGAGCCACAGCCAACTTCCCCCACCAGTAACACAGGTACTGGAACACCTCTGGGTTTAGAACTCACCTAGGTACAGACGTGGCTGGCTGAAGAAGTCTGCTTGCCAACAGTCTATGCCTGGGATGTATATGGATGACGAGGCTGGAACATAAAGTTCTGCCCAGGACAGGATGTGCTCTACCTCTCTTGCCACAGCAAGACTTATAGTTCTTCCTAATGGCTTAAAGCTGAACTTTATCCAAATCAGTTTCATAAAAATTAAGGTTCTTCAACAAAAAGTACATACTGTAAATTCCACATTAATAATTATGCTAGTGTGTGCTGTAAATTGCCTCCAGCATTGCTTTGGTTTCTTCTTGTTGGAGGCCACCATTTTTTTGAAGCCCAGGGCAGTAATTTCCTTATTGGAAACTCTCCCCCTCTCAAAAACTATATGTCACTTTCTGTAATAAAAATGTGTACATTTCCAGCCTTGGTTGAATGTCTTGGCTCAGCTAGAGAAGGCTGCAGAAGTTTTACAGTGCTGAAGTGCCAAAAGGAGAGAATATCAGGGAGATAAGACAATATCCTTGTAAGTTTAACAATCCCTGGCAGAAGAGTTTGCCCTGTCACCTCTCCTGCTTCTTTTCTACCTTCCTAAATCAATGCTCTCACAGCACAGTCTGTGTCATTCCCGTTTCCTCCCCCTCTCTGCATCAGTAAATCTTTAGGCAGCCAATAGAGGAGTCAGTTATTTCTGTTCATACACGCCCACAGACTTTATGTGGATGAGGGAATCCTCTCTGCTGAGCTAGTGTATTCTGACAGCAAGGAGACTTCACCGTCGCCAGTAGCAGACTATAGTCTGTAGCACTAATTGAGCGGGGGAGCAGCCGACAGGGCAGTTTTCCAGAATTTGATTGGTAGATTGACTTCTGTACAAACTCCCTGCCCATGCATGGATTGAAATTCGGCTGACTACTGCTGAACCAGATGAATTTCGATCATGTATGGCCGACTTCAGGCTGTCAGCTGATTGGCGTCTAGTGACTCACTGATTATCAGCTTAGTTTCAAGATTACAGGACAATTGAGGATGTGCAGAGCAGGGTGAAAATGAGCCTTACTGGATTTAAAAACAGTATAGACGTTTATTTTTATGTTTTACATAGTTATACGTGCAAAAGGGGCCATCTTGAAGCAATTTATCAGGACATAATTTTCTGACTAAAGTCCCACTTTAAAAGTATGTCACCACTGTGGCATTGTCTGACTGAATTCACATCAGATGGCCCTATGCTGAAATTGTGCACAGATCCAGAATTTTGATCAAGAATCGAGAATCCTGAGACAAATCTGCATAGACAAGATGCCAAGGACCCCCCTTCAGCCTACCAGGCTGGAGTCTTGCGTGAATCTTCCAAAATACGGGAAGAAAACACTGCTGACTACAGAGATGGATCCCTGAGGAATTAGATCAAGATTTGGAGTCAGCTGAATTGATCTGTCCAGAGACGGGACCAACATGTCCGACAATAGAACATTGGGGTTGATTTAATAACACTGGATCCTGCAGAATCTGGTGCAGCTCTGCATAAAAACCAATCAGCGTCCAGGTTTTTTTTCAAAGCTTACTTGAACAAGCTGAAGTTAGAAGCCAATTGGTGCAGCTCTGAATGGTAACCAATCGGCTTCTAACTTCAGCTTGTTCAAGTAAGCTTTGAAAAAAATCTGGAAGCCGATTGGTTTTTATGCAGAGCTGCATCAGATTTTGCACTTTCCAGTTTTAGTAAATCAACCCCATTAATGTTGCAGAGGCGGGGAGTCAAATTGGGCAAAGGGAACTGCCTCAAGCAGGACACGATCAGTTCCAATACTTATGCAGTATAAGTATAGTTGGGCGGCTTCTGGATTGAAGAGTTTGAAACTTAAGGCAAGAGAAGGTCGGATTCACAAAGGTAATAAGCTATGTCTGAACAAGGTTAGCACAAAAAGGATACAAATCTAGTAAGCGCTTAGGGGAGGGGGTTGAAACAAATAAGTTATCCAGGCGCTTCCAATCTTTGTACAGAATTAACTGGACAGTTAGTGAAAAGGGAACGTTTTGGTGGCTTTAGGGGCCCATATAGGACCCAAGGCTGGAAAAAGCACCAGTAGAAGCAACAAAGGTGACCCTCTAAGCTCAGAGGTGTCAAACTGGCGGCCCTCTATCTTCAGAAAAGTGTGCACTGTGTCAATAAGAGCTAAAACACCCTCAATAGATGAGAAAGAAATATTTTTTTTAGAATTAAATTTCTTAGCTTTTCTATTTAAAAATAAGTGAAAAATTGTTTTTGTTTTCTTTTAATTGGAAACATGAGATTTACAATACTTGTGTCATTTGCAGTCTCCAGAGCTTCTCAACCTTGTCTCTGCAACTACATAGTCACCCTTCCTCATGTGCGAGTGAAGGAGACTAAAGTTTTCTCCCATAAAACTTTTCGCGCTCCTCTTCTCCAGGACCATGCTTCTATATTTCCCCTTCTCTGCATCTCCCCCACCTCCCCATATGCCTTGTCTGTATCTCCTCTCACCCCCCCCCCCCCCCTAAACATCTACTGTACTGCACTCCTCTGCCCCCCTCCCAGTACACCTTCTCAGTCCACTCCTGAAAAACCTACTCGAATGGGACCTCCCCCTATAAACCTCCTCTGTATTTCCCCCCGCCTTCTTTGTCCTCTTCACTCCCCACCTCTAGCATACTTCCCACAATTCCATAAAACTCCTCTGTATTCCCCCCCCCCTGCTGACCCCACCCCACACCTCCTGTGTAGTTCACTTCTCTACCCATCCCTCAAAAAAAAAAACTGCTTTTGCCGACCCCATCTTTTTCCGCTTACCCCCAATCAAAAGGGTTAAACAGCCTAATGAAGTTCACTCACCACATTCCACCATACTTCTGAAGCGCAGATCACACACCGGACCAATCCCATGCACCATGAACACCAGATGATCGGCTTGAGGCACCTCACCTGCGAAAGAACACAATCTGAGAACCACACCCCCAAAAATTATGTCTCCTACTGGGTATCACCATCAATGCCATATGGCATCTCCCACCCCATATGATAGGGCTTTTGTGTAATGCCTCACTGAGTGGTCAGAAAACTCAAAATCTGTAAGGATTAAACCCAATATCACCCATTCATCTGCCTACACCACAAAGCATCAAAAAGAATGGAGGTTGTGGAAAAAGTCTGCTGTGTATACCAGCCAACATCCCAAACTTAAATATTGTACAGAATTTCCCCTTAGGGATGGAAGACTTTAAAAGGCATGGACTGTGAAACATGCAATTTCGTAAAAAAGTATAAAGTAATTTTATTTAATAATTTATCAAAAAAACGTAAAACTCATACAAACATATATTAGAAATCTCTGTACAGATTACTTTCGGGTGCATAGTATTCCAGAAAAGTATGCACGCAAAATATGAACATGTAATAGATCATATGCATTCGATGTTTTCTACGCGTTACAGAGTGAAAACTCCTTCTTCAGGAATAATCCGATATTCACTTGGATTCTAAACGTAACAATCTAAAATATAAAAACATATTTTCAACAACAAAAAACACTTCATCAATATTTTATGTCCATCCAATGAGGACAGATGGATCAAGACAGAGACAGGAATATATGTGTGCTGATTATACACTCACATGTCCAACAAACCACCGGAAACCAGCAGGTCACAGAGGAATGACCAGATGGCCCAGAGAAGTACAGATAATTATGACATGAAGGATTGGAAGAGGAACTTCCTGATTGCTGTGGGGAGTGGGCGCAGCGATCACTTGAGCGCAACCCGGGACCGCAACAGCAGGAGGCTAGGGGTATAATAAAGAAAGAAAGTGGCTATAATGATCTGCAATTATAATTCCATATAATTATAATAAAGAAAGTGGCTATAATAGTCTGCAATTATAATTCCAGATTATTATAGCCACTTTCTTTATTATACCCCTAGCCTCCTGCTGTTGCGGTCCCGGGTTGCGCTCAGGTGATCGCTGCACCCACTCCCCCCAGCAATCAGGAAGTTCCTCTACCAATCCTTCTTGTCATAATTATCTGTACTTCTCTGGGCCATCTGGTCATTCCTCCGTGACCCGCTGGTTTCCGGTGGTTTGTTGGACATGCGAGTATATAAGCAGCACACATATATTCCTGTCTCTGTCTTGATCCATCTGTCGTCATTGGATAAGACCTAAAATATTGATGAAGTGTATTTTGTTGTTGAAAATATGTTCTTTTATATTTTAGATTGCTACATTTAGAATTAAGTGCATATTGGATTATCCCTGAAGAAGGAGTTTTCACTCCGTAACGCGTAGGAAACATCGAATGCATATGATCTATTGTTACATGTTCATATTTTGCGTGCATACTTTTCTGTGATTTTTCTGGAATACTATGCACCCGAAAGTAATCTGTACAGAGATTTCTTATATATGTCTGTATGAGTTTTACGTTTTTTGATAAATTAAATAAAAATTACTTTATACTTTTTTATGAAATTGCATGTTTCACAGTCCATGCCTTTAAAGTCCCGTCCCTAAGGGGAAATTCTGTACAATACACCACAAAGCATGAGTCAGGTGAAAGGGTACTGAGTAAGCAGGTGCAGGATCTGCATCTCAGGTCATAACCTGGGGCAAAGTCCTCATAGCACTGCCAACAGACCACAGCTAAATTCAATAAGACACAGGCTCTGCTCACCAGGAAACACTAAGGTCCTCGGTCTCCCACCACTCATATCGACAGACAGCAAGCCTTCCAGCCACATCTTACACCAATGACAGTTTTACCGGCAACTCCCTTTATCTCCACATAACCCAAGATGTGGCCAGCTTCTCCATATTAGTCCCAAATGCTATTCAGCTGGAACTTACAGGAAGCAGCTAAAATATTTAGCTCGTGAAATCTGCATTTAAACTTTATTTAACCAATTTAAAAAGGAGTTAGCATGGCCGGCAAAACTTTTTTGGGTGGGGCTATAGTAGCACAGGGTTAGAAACCCGATTAGGTTTTCAATGGTGTATGTGTATCCATTTTTTTTTTTTTTGCAGAGCCACCTTATTTGTCCTGGTAATCATGGTCAATGAAAAACCTTGGAGCTGTCACCACAACAGGAAGAGTGGAAATAAGAATCCTCTTCCAATGGGGACCCCTTGTTCCGGTGACAACTTTCCAAGAGGGGAAATTCCAACATTTTGGAGAGATTTCCTCTCCAAAGTGTGGGAAATCTTGCGCCATCTAAAGTGGACAAAAATGTATTACAAAAAATTCAGTCTGTCCATCAGTATAGTATATTCAGCCTTTGCAGTAAGGGGTCTGGTGCACTGTACTCTTGGAGCTCCTTTCCTTACCAAACACTGCGTACAGCTATGGCCCGACACATATCCACTGTGTTCACACAGCAAGGTGCTTGTCATGGAAGCTTAGCACTGGATTATAGGATTGCTAAATATACGTGGATGTTATTCACTGTCTGCAAGGTAGTTCTGGACTGCCTGACCCCAAATTAAGGAATGAATTGGCCCTCCATAAAAAAGCTCATTCTCTATGGCTCTCTAATGTTCTGTCTGTACAGACAACCACTAGACACAGTCCCTGCATGCAACATACCATCTGGAACTTCATCATGGTCATCTATGCCCCTCTTCACCACACGTGGTCTAGACTGCCCATCCTGTGGGGTCCCCCATTCATCGGGTATCGCTGACTGCTGAAACTGGACGATCACCTGTAAAAGATGGACACCAGGTACCAGGTCTGAGATCAAGGAAGAGCAGACCTATAAGCCCTTTATCTTAAGACATCCTGAGGCTGCCCAAATCCTGGGGCACAGATCGCCTTAAATATATAACTGTCCATAGATGCTCCAGCACCTTGGGTCTGTACAAATGTGAATAAACCGCACCCACCTTGGGGTTGTGCATTATAATAGTTTCTCCACCCGGGAACTCCAGCCTTCGATGCCACTGATTGGTGGTCACTGCCTTCTTATACTCTGCCTGAAATGGAAGCACCACATGACATTATAGATACATTTCTCTTTTAGAATCTCCAATAGGCCAAAAGACACGAGATCCATTTACCTCCAGCCTTTCACTAAAATCCTCAGTGTATGGCACAAATTGGCTGTCTGAGTCTCCTTTGTAGAACCAGGAACAGCGTCTGACCTCCAAATCCTCCTCCTCCCAGTAGACTGCTTTCATCTCCCGATCATACAGGCAGACATCATACCGCCCGCCGGCTGTACTCACCACCACACTCTCAGGGTCTGGCTGAACTAAACAGAAAACAGAACGGAATGCCAAAGTAAATGGAGACAAATTCCTGCTGAAGTAAGAACACAAACTACTTCTTTATCAAGATGAAAAGGTAACCTCTGTGGAATCAAGAACTACCAATATGGTTCTGTGGGCCCAACATGGATTATAGCAGGGGTCTTCAAACTTTCGCAACAAAGAGCCAGTTTATTGTCCTTAAGACTTTAGGGGGGGAGGGGGCAGACTGTGGACAGCGGGAGTGCAAATTTTCCTGGCATCAGCGGGAGTAAACATCCCCACATTTAGTATAAGGGGGAGGAGTAGTGCCCCATTGTTGGTGTCAGTTGGCAGAAATGGTGCCCCAATGCTGGTGGAGAGTGTTTCGTATCATTGGGAGGAATAGTGCACCAAGGGCCGTAAAAAGGCAAGCAGAGGAGCCGGAAACAGAGCCCCCCGGAAACAGTTTGGAGACCACTGGCCTATAGGAAAGACAGTGTGCATCTGGGCTCAATACAAGTGTCAGAGTTATTTTAATTCAGAGAGAAATCAGGAATCACTCACCGGAGTTGTACACCTTCTCCAGATTTACAGAGTCATACACGCTGAACGGCGACCAGACCTCGCGTTCCTCCACCAATTTACAGAAGAACCAGTGAGGCTGGACAGGCTCATACAGGTTGGGCACGAACTGAGCCACTGCTGGCACTGTGGAAGCAGCAGGCCTGGCACTGGGGTACTGTTGTGTGGCTGATCCTGTCATGTATGGGGGCGCCATTGGTGGCTGAAGACAAAAGGAAAAAAAAAATAAATAATTTTTCAATTCAAGAGTATAAAACAGAATAAATTTAAAGTGGTAGTAAACTCTGTACTACCACTTGTACCTACAGGTAAGCTTATAATGAGGCTTACCTGCAGGCACTATGAATATCTTCTAAACTTGCACAGTTTAGGAGATATTCAGAGTGCATGCAGCCAATGACAACATTGGCGCACGCACTCTGAAGGTCTGGCTTATAGTGCCGGACCTTCAGAGACTGCCGGAAACGGGTGCTCCCGTGTGCATGCGCGGGAGAGACTTAATCGCACCCCTGGCCCCTCATGTAGCCAGAGGCCACAAACCCGGAAGAAAGACTGAGGGAAGAGGTCGGCCATTTATCGGTGACATTGTTGCGCTTCATTCTAAGGCAAGTTTCTCATAATGTGCTATGCATATTATGACATTGCCTTGAAGCAATTTTTTTTTTTTTTTTTCCTGACCACCAGTGGTTTACTACTGCTTTAATAAAATAATATTCATCTCAACACTGGTTACCCAAACTGTCCATCCTGGTACGCAACAGAACCTTTTTGCCAGTGTTACATGCAGAACAGTCATCCTCAAGAGATAAAAGTTCCGGAAGTAAGGCAGTGATAACACCAACTGTGTAACAGGCATTATATAGCCAATTTGGAACTCTTCTGGGGGAGCCCATGATGGCCAGTAAGATGTCAATGAAACATTTTTAAACTGGAACTTGAGTCAAACAATGAAGTCCCACTAGATCACTTCACACTGGCCCTTTTTTCTATGTAAAACATTAAAAATAAGTGCCTATACTGCATAAAATCCAATAATACTCTGGTTTTCACATGCTCAATTGCTCTCCATTTTTTTGCATTGTGCCAAAAAAAAAAATCAGAGCCTCTAGAGGCTGATCTGCTGACAACCTAAAGATTTACTGCTGCTCAGGGGCTCTGGGCTTCAGCAAAATGGCAGCCTCCAGCAAGAAGAAACAGAAGCAATGCTGGAGGCAATTTACAGCACACACCAAGTTTGGTAGGATAATTAACGTGGAACGAATGATCCTTGCTAAAGAACATTATTTTTTTGTCAAGTTTTTATGGGTAAAGTTCCGCTTTAAAGGATAAGCTCACCTTCTAGAACACGTTACATCTGTATTCAGGGTGTAACAGGTTACTGGTTTAGCAGCCTCCATATCCCTCAGAGTCCCTGTTGCGACACCCAGGACAGAGTTCTGTGAATGGGGGAATTACAACTACCATCAGCCATTGCAGAAAACTATTTATAGTTCTCAGGGCACTGAGGAGGACTCTAGGTAGTTCATTGAATCTTCCTGTCATTAACTGCCTGCCTGTATGAGATACGGGCAGACAGCTACACTGACAGTCTGCAGGAGCCTGAGATCGCACCTGCGATATGCTGATCATAGTTGCAAGGCTTTATGGCTCCTAATGAAAAAATAAAATAAATGCACATTTTTTTACCTGCAAAAAGATGTGCATTTATTTATTTTTACAGAGGTGAACATATCTTTTAAAAGGAAACTCTTCTTATAACCATAGTCATGAGACAATAATCTCATATCTATGATATCTCCAGGTGGCACAGTTAGGTTAGAAAACCCACCTTCACCTGCTACCCCACAGATATGCTGGGGACACTTGGTCAAGCTCAGACACAAATCTCTTTGTAGTAAGCTAAGCTGGCCATAAATATTCATTCAGCAGCAGTGCGAGGTGCAGTTCCTGGAACGTTTGCAACTTTGGTACAAAGTTTCTTAAAGGATATGTAAAGCTTTGTTTGTTTTCGTTATAAAATTTGATATATTAATTTTTTTTTTCTTTGGGAGTTCCAAGTAATTTTCTAGCAAAAAAAAAAAATAATGATTTTTAACTTGAAAAGAACAAGTGTCAGGAAAAGATTTAGGGGGTTATTTACTAAAGGAAAATCCACTTTGCACTGCAAGTGCACTTGAAAGTGCAGTCGCTGTAGATCCGAGGGGGACATGCAAGAAAAACTAAAAGCAGCATTTTAGCTTGCACATGATTGGATGATAAAATCAGCATAGCTTCCACTTATTTCAGATCTACCAGTTAGATTTAGAGCAACTGCACTTCAGTGCAAAGTGGATTTGCCATTGGTAAATAGCCCCCTTAGTGTTTAAGTGGTTAAACCTCCCTCATTTACACACCAAGTTCATTCCTTTGATCTAAAGGACAAAACATTGTGACTAAGGAATGTTGTGATACTTGGCAGACTGCCTGCTTTTTTTTTTTTTTTTTGATAGCTGTCAGCTTCAGCAGAGAATTCTCTGCATAGAAAGAATCAGGAAAATGCTTTGTCAAGATCGCGAGGTGGAAAAGATTGCGATCGCAATTCTTAACGATTAATCGTGCAGCTCTACTATAAGCACGGTCCTCCTATGTGAGTACAAAGATCTTACCGGTGGCAGGGAGCCAGCTGAGTAAACATTAGGTGGAGCCAAAGGTAGCGTCTGGCTAGGTAGCCCCGTGGCAAGATCCTGCTGGAGCTGAGGAGGGGTCAGGTAAGGATTAGCTCGGCTGCTCAGGGTATTGTGACGGTAGGGATTATAGCTAATCTGGGAGGGACCAGTGGGAGGGGCAGAGAAGGTGCTCGGGGGAGGGCAGGAGGCTCCTCCCACTTCACTGGGAGGTGGAGGAGTGTTGGAAGGATATGGAGACATGGTCCTTGGAGGGGTAGTGTTCTGTCCATTGTGAATTGTGGAGGGAAGCGGCACGGATGCTGGAGATCTGGAGAAAGCGGCAGGACTCGATGTTGAAGGTGCTGTGGACACATGTGCCTGTCCAATACTGGCGAATGGATCATTCGAGGTGGTCAGACTCGTCGTCTGTGAAAAATAACTGAAGGTCTGTGGTGCACTGTGCAAACTGGATGTCTGTCCCAAGAAACTGTCCTCTTCCCCCACCTCTACCGACTCATCTGCAACTGAGAGAGACGAAGGTCAGAACAGCACAAGCAGCATGGACAACACTGTATATACCATGGTATGGAGCCCAACAAACGCTCTATGGCAGTCGAACCTTGGCACCCCAGATGTTTTTGGAACTACATTTCCCATGATGCTCATGCACTCTGCAGTGTAGTTGAGCATCATGGGAAATGTAGTTCCAAAACATCTGGGGTGCCAAGGTTCACCATCACTGGTCTATGGGGTTGATTTACTAACTGAAGAGTGAAAAATCTGGTGCAGCTGTGGACGGTAGCCAATCAGCTTCTAACTTCAGCTTTTTTGAACTGAGCTTTGACAAAAGACCTGGAAGCTGATTGGTTTCTTTGTAGAGCTGCATCAGAGATTTTTCACTCTCCAGTTTTAGTAAATCAACCCCTATATGTTATTATGCAATGTATATACACCCATAGAGAAATCCAACCCCCAATGCTACAAAGTGCCCGAGGAATATGTTCCCCACAGCATGCTGTACGTTTACAGGGGACAGTGTAGTCTACAGGGTGGTATGCAGATGTATAGTACACATTAAAGTAAGTATGAAGAATACAGTGTAATATAGATGGGGAGGGGGGCAGTATACAAGGATATTAAATGTGTACAGTAAAGTCTTAAAATTATTATAAACTTATTTTTTAAAATAACAAACATGTTATACTTACCTGCTCTGTGTAATGGTCTTGCACAGAGCAGCCTCGATCCTCCTCTTTTTGCACCCCCCACCGCCTCTACTGACCCCCCCCCCCAGCAGAGTGCTTGCTATGGGGACATTCCTGTGGGCTTAATCCCAAGTAGCTGCGTCTTGTGTGTCCATTGACACACACAGGAGCAGCTTGGCCCCTCCCCCTGATCCCACCTCACTGGCTGGGATTGACAGCAGTAGGAGCCAATAGCTGTTGCTGCTGCCTCTTTGTCCAGTGAGGAAAGACAGGTGATGCTCTCAGGCCCAGTGCCAGATCGAGATCGGGCTTCGGTAAGTATAAGGGTGGGCTGGGGGGAACTGCAAACAGTGTTTTTTTTTTTGTTTTTTACCTTAAAGTGATTGTAAAGCTTTGTTTATTTAAGTAAAAAACAAAAAAACAAAAAATAAATAAAAAAAAAAACCTGTCATACTTACCTCCTCTGTGCAATGGTTTTGCACACAGCAGCCCTGATCCTTCTTTTCGCGGTGCTCCTGGCTCCTCCTCTTGTCAACTGCCCCAAAGTAAAAGTTTATTCCATGGGGGCACTTGTGCGGGCGCGCTCCTGAGTCCTGCTGCTGCATAGTGCATACACTGACACAGGCAGCAGGACTGGCTCCTGTGTCACTGGATTTGATTGACAGCAGCGGGAGCCAATGGTTTCTGCTGCCATCAATCTATCCAATGAGGACCCGAGACAGTAGCTGGAGATGCTCTGCTCATCCCCGTTGATGGAACGATTGGGTTCAGGCAAGTAAAAGGGTGGGGGGCTGCTGCAAAGATTTCTCACCTTAAGGCCCCTTTCACACTGGGGCGGTACAGACGCCGGCGGTAAAACAACGCTATTTTTAGCGCCGCTTTACCGTCGTTTTAGCTAGCGGCCGAGAAAGGGTTAAAACCACTGCAAAGCGCAGCTGCAGCAGAGCTATGCTGGTGGTATAGCCGTGCTGCCCCATTGATTTCAATGGGCAGGAGTGGTGTATACACCACTCCAAAGATGCTGCTAGCGGGACTTTTTTTACCGTCCTGTCAGCGCACCGCTCCAGTGCGAAAGCCCTCAGGGCTTTCACATTGGAGAGACAGGAGCGGCTCTTTCAAGGCGCTTTGCAGGGCGAAAGGGGTCTAATGTATAGAATGCATTAAGGCGAAAAACAGCGAGAGTCTACAACCCCTTTAATGCAGAGAAAGTAATAAAATTAAAAAACAACTCCTGTCTTTAGAACCACTTTAAGTTGGCCATACACTATATGGATTGTATAATCTACTTTAGATTTATCTAAACTATGTAATAGGAGGAGAAACCTGAGCAATTCATTCAATAAGACCCCTTTCACAATGTGCCGCCACCGGCGTCAGAGGTAAAGCGGCGTTATTTTTAGTGCCGCTTTACCGTCGTTTTAGCGGCGATATTCAGGCCTCATGCACATGGGTGCTTTTAGGCATACAATGTAAATTGCAGGCACATTTTTGCACCTGGAATACACCGATGCAGCTTATAGTAATGAATGGCTTATGCGACTTTAAAGGTCCACTGGTGTGAACCCGTGCATGTATATGGCTGTATAACCCTGGACATAGATGATCTGTGTTTAGGGGGGGGGCACAGCTTTATACATGTATGATTTTTTAGAAATAGTGGCGTAAACCCACATACAGCTATTTTTCAATATCCTTTACAGAATAACTAAAAAAAGCTAAAACTTTTTTTTTTTTTTTAGTTTTAGATAGAATGAAGAGAGATTTGAACCCCTGTCAATGTTTATTGCTGTCCGTGTCCCCGTTATAGAGATTCACCTCTCTATTTCTCCAGTTTACTATTATGATTGAAAGTAAAAGGAAAAGAAAACCCCCACATTTTGGGTTGTCTCCATAAAAGTAATAGTGGGGAAATCTTCCAATGGGGACACTAGTTCTGGTGAGCTGGGGGTCCCCAATAAATTCCCTTAATTTGCAGGGATTTCCTCTCACTTCCTATTTGGCTGTGGGACAGGAAGTGAGAGAAAATCCCCGCAATGGAATACAGATGGCGAAAAAAAAAAAAAAAAAAAATCTGACACGGGTTTATAACCCTCCCTTACTCTATCCAAAAATTACAAAAAAAAGTTTTGCCTATAGTTCTACTTTAATATATCTGTATATCCCAGGTACGGGAATACACCTGCAACTTACATCGTACGCCCAAAAGCACTCATCTGCATGAAGCCTAAGGCACTCGTGAAAAAATACTGTAAATAACGCCAAGAACAGTTTTTTATTAAATCAATAAATTCAAGTAAACAGAATAAAACAAAATGAATTCAGCTTTGGTGTGACCACCATTTGTCTTAGGTATGCTTGAAGGTTCTCCTATGGTAAGTTAGAAAAATAAGTTCACCAAAATGAAAAATTATTATTAAAATATTTTTTATTAGTAGTAGATTTTTTTAAAGGCAAAATAAAATGTGCAAATTTGTATTTTTTCTTAGGAGCCTGCAGAGCATTGCACCCACGTTCAGCAGATCATGGGTGCAATGCCAGGCTTGCCAGGGTCCTGCAGACTCCCAGTAAAGTGGTCTGCTCGTACCTCCTGTATGGGCAGGCAGTTACTGAAGTCCGGGAAGAATCAATGAACTACGAGAGTGCTCATCAGCAACCTTGCAGTTCATTGAGAACACAAGCCGTCTGCTGCAATGGCAGATGGTACTTGTAGATCATTAAAAGGAGAAGTCCAGCCTGAGCTCGTTTGGCTGGGCCTCTCCTATGGGTCACAGGAGTGCAATTCGTTTTGCACTCCTGTGACCCGTTTTCAGCAGCGAGCGTTCTCTGCTGATGTCACAGAAATCAGTCCAGGCACCGCGTCATCCCGACAATGGGGGTCGGGATCCACCAGGTGCCTGGACTGATGGGCGTCTCAGCGAGCCACCGAGACGGCCGCTCCCCGCAGCTCATCTCTCCATGACACTATACAATTTTCATGTTCAACTTTCCTTTAGATTTACCAAAACCATATAATATGAGGTCAAACCTAAATCCTCCGTGATCCGATCCGCGGAGGTTGATCCGATCCGCGGAGGTTGATCCGTACGGGACACCTCTGTGGCCTCGGCCATAGGAAAGGCCGCGGCTTTGGCCTAGCTCCGGAGCGGCGGCCATCTTGGTACACCCGGCGGCCGTTTAGCACGTCGAATGACGGAGCGATCACTTGTAACAAACCGGCGTCATGTCATGACGCCGGTTCCTCTCTCTCTCTCCCCTCTGTGTACTGATCTGTACAGTGGAGGGGAGAGATCGGATGGCAGCAGTGCCAATACTCTGCAATGCCCTGCCAATACCCTGCCAATAGGGAGATTGTGGCTATTACTGTGGGGGAAATTTTTTTTTATGTTGATCCGAAAATGATCCGAACCGTGACTCCTGATCCGAGGAACGATCCGAACCGTGAGTTTTTTGATCCGTTGCACCCCTATTAAATATGTATGCAATCAGACATGCCCTTGCACTACACAGTTGAAGGTAAAGCTAAAGGAAATGAAATAAGAAAATTGTATATAGTGTATGGCCAGCCTAAGTCTGCAATACTTACCACTGCATCAGTGGTCTGACACCCGTAAGGTCCCTCGCTGACAGCTTCTTGTGGGTGTCAGGCTTTGAACATCACGAGTGACCAGCACAGGATGACATCACTCCTGCGCATGCGTGGGAGTTCAGTCATTCCAGCACACAGGCAATGTGCCAGAATGTAAACTGAAGACTGTAAGCAGGCAGGAAGGTTTCTTTTACTGCAGAAGAGACATTGCATGTACAGGCAAGAGCCCGTCTGCTCTCAGCTTTTTAATCTTATACTTTACTTCCTCTTTAACGGTTTCCCAACCAACCGTTACCATCAAAAAACGCTTTGGCCTTGATGATGTCAGGATCCTAGCCCAGTGGAATGTGGGGGTGAAGAAGCTGCAGGGATCGGAGGATCGGGTAAGTAAATCTTTTATTGGTCCCCCAGACATAAACAAGCAATTAGACTAGAGGGCGGCACAGTGGTGTAGTGGGTAGCACTCTCGCCTAGCAGTAAGAAGGGTCGCTGGTTCAAATCCCAACCACGACACTACCTGCCTGGAGTTTGCATGTTCTCCCTGTGTCTGCGTGGGTTTCCTCCGGGTACTCCGGTTTCCTCCCACACTCCAAAGACATGCTGGTAGGTTAATTGGCTCCTGTCTAAATTGTCCCTAGTATGTGTGAATGTGAGTTAGGGACCTTAGATTGTAAGCTCCTTGAGGGTAGGGACTGATGTGAATGTACAATGTATATGTAAAGCGCTGCATAAATTGACGGCGCTATAGAAGTACCTGAAAAAAAAAAAAATAAAAAATAAATAAATTAGACTATGCAGTGCAGGCACCGTCTCACTGCAAGGGATCATTTATTCCCCTATTTGGGCTTTAACTCCCAAAAGGGTGCTAGTTCTGATTTATCAGTCACTCCTTTCCCAAGCAGAACTGTTAGAAACTGAACTTTTTTTTGTTTCCATCTTTTTTTTTGGCCCCGCCACCATTCCTGCCTAGAGCAGAATGACGGGTACCTGGCCCTCAGAGTGACGGGTACCTGGCCCTCAGAGTGACGGGTACCTGGCCCTGCAGCCTCCTGGGATACTTCCATTACATCTCCCAGGACCTGGCAGGCTTGGCATACAAAGCTGTCAGTGGGTGGCTCTGGGACATTATCTGGAGCTGGTTGGCTTTAACACCATTAAAAGTGTTTTAGTATATCTGTTCAATAAGTGCAAAAACGACCTTTTGATCCTGCCAAAAATCCTGTGATATGATAACTTCCTGTACTCGTAGCCTGTGCTGCCCTCTTATCGGCACCTGCCCAGGTCACTCTCTGTATACTGCAGAACACATCACCCCCCCATGTTATGAAAATGAAGAGGGGGAGGTGTTCCTTAGTGCTAACACACTATCAGTCCTACGATGACAACACGGCGTCTCCATAGATACCAAGCACTGAGTGTTGTCACCGTAGACAGGCACCCATTTCCTGAAATAAATAAAAAAAAAAAAAAAGCATAAATGATGGTGTGTGTGTATATAGGCTGATGTATATATTATCTAGTGTGCACACAGGGGCGGGACTGTATATAGGGTGATATATAGATTATATATGGTTTACACAGGGAAACAATGGTGTATAGTATATAATAATATACACCATAATATGTATATTTTATATACATAGATTAAATGGGGTGTGTATAGAGGGGAGGAGTGTAGTATATATTATATAGGGGTGTATATAGAGGGGAGGGTGATATATAATATATAGGGGTGCATACAGAGGTGGAGGAGTGTAGTATATATTATATAGGGGTGTATATAGTGGGGGAGGGTGTAGTATATATCATATAGGGGTGTAGTATATATTATATAGGGGTGTATACAGAGGGGGAGGGGTGTAGTATATATTATACAGGGTTGTATATAGTGGGGAAGGGGTGTAGTATATATTATATAGGGGTGTATACAGAGGGGGGTTATATATATTACATAGGGGTGTAGTATATACTATATAGGGGTGTATATAGTGGGGGAGGGGTGTAGTATATATTAGGGGTACACCGAATGGGTTTTTTGGTGCTGAAACAGATACCGAAAATGATAAATACACCTGGCCGAAAACCAAAAATGACTGTTTTAAAAAAATATTTTTATATATTTTAAATAAAATGTATACATTTTTCTATAACACGTTGCTAATAGTATTAGCAAAATTTCCATGAGGTGTACCTCTAGCAGATATGATGCAGGAGGTGGTCAGAGACTGGGGACACGGTACAGGAGGTCAATGCAGCCTCACCTGTGCCTACAAGATGCAGCCTCAACAGTGCCCAAATCAGAGCGGCGATCTCCGTGTGTCATGGAGCTGCATTTGAATAGCCCGGGTCGCAGTAACGATGTCCCGCCTCCTGTGATCACGTCACACTGATTCAATGTCCCACCATTGGATCAGTGTGCCGTCTGTCACAGGAGGCGGGACATTGTTACTGCGGTCTGTGTAGTTAAGCTCCGTGACACACGGACATCGTGGTGAGGAGGGAGGGAGGAGGAGAAAAGAGGAGAGGACTGCGGCACGCCGTGCCAGAAGGACACCCCAGTAATGG